>NC_143033.1:34292500-34422500 GCF_057628025.1 Oncorhynchus mykiss | reverse complement strand
CTCTAAAATGTACACTACCGTTCAAATGTTTGGGGTCACTTAGAAATGTCCTTGTTTTTTAAAGAAAAGCACATTTATTGTCCATTAAAATAACATCAAATTGATCAGAAATACAGTGTAGACATTGTTAATGTTGTAAATGACTATTGTAGCCGGAAACGGCAGATTTTTAATGGAATATAGGAATATAGAGGCCATCATCAGCAACCATCACTCCTGTGTTCCAACGGCACGTTGTGTTAGCTAATCCAAGTTGATTATTTTAAAAGGCTAATTGATCATTAGAAAAACCTTTTCCAATTATGTTAGCACAGCTGACAACTGGTGTACTGATTAAAGAAGCAATAAAACTAGACTAGTTGAGAATCTGAAGCGTCAGTATTTGTGGGTTCGATTACAGGCTCAAAATGGCCAGAAACAAAGAACTTTCTTCTGAAACTCTTCAGTCTATTTTTGTCTATCTTGTACAACACTGTACTACTCCCTTCACAGAACAGCGCAAACTGTCTCTAACCAGAATAGAAAGAGGAGTGGGAGGCCCCGATGCACAACTGAGCAAGAGGACAAGTACATTAGGTTCTAGTTTGAGAAACAGACTCCTCACAAGTCCTCAACCTCAATAAACACAAAAATGACAGGCTGCACGACATCAGCAGACTGGTGGTCCAAAATTGCGTAACTGGTGTATTTCAACCCCAATAAACCCATCCGTTTAAAAATGAGTTTAGCTAGCTAGCTAACATTAGCTGTATAGCCAGTTCAAATAATGACCATATCATAGCTGACAACGTCTTAACTTTAGCACATTTATATTCATTATTACAGAAAATAAGCTCACAGCAAGATAATTATTTACAAGTTAATGGCGTGCTAATTACAGGAAATAGCTTACGGTTGTGATGAAATAAAAGTAGGGCATTCTACTGGATCATTTTAGAACTTTGGCACTGTCTTGTTGCTGGCTCAGTCAGGTAATCATGACAACTGATGCAGCGACAGGGTCAAAGTTGAACTTTTTTCATCTGTCTGCGACAAGGAAACCGACATTCGTAGAGGCGGTCTACAGACATTCCACTGGAGTATAAATGAAATGTTGTTTTGACCAGTGACACTTGTCGCATTCTAATTGTCTACAGACATGTCGATAGACAAAGTATAAACCAGCCTTTAGGCCAACTCTTACCCTACTAGGTCCGGAGCCTGTTTTTTTTCTGTTCTACCTCATAATCAATTGCACACACTTGGTGTCCCAGGTCTAAATCAGTCTCTGATTAGAGGGGAACAATGAAAAAATGCAGTGGAACTGGCTTACTGGTCCAGATTTGAGTTTGAGGTCTTTAGGCAGTTATTGTCGTAAGGCAAAACTGTACATTGATTACTTTGTGCCAATACGTTCATTGACGTGGATTCGATGTGTTTTAATCCGGTGGATCAGCAGGGTGTGACAAACACTGGTGGAACTGATAGTGGCTGAGTGCTCCCTGGCACAGGAGTGATGATGGGTGTACCTACTGTCATGTTTAGTTGATTACTAATGCCACGGGCATCTGCAGAGTTTGGCACTTGCTGCAGCCTCCCTTGGCCCTCAGACCACGTGTGAGTCTGGAGTCTGAAATCATCCAACACCGATGAGTCCCGCTCGGATCTCCACCAGAACGAACCAACGAAGTGGAAGAGAGAAGGAGAGGAAAAGAGAGGGAATGTGAGACGTCCCATCGTGGAGAGCCGCCTTTCGTCCGTTGATGCATTCATCTTCGTCGCTTTGATTTGCTCTTGTCGTTTCTTCTGAGTTTTCTCCGCCGTGGGGTTGACGTGTCCGAGGTATCAGGGAAAGCTTGTTGGTTGTTTGTTTCGCATCCTCTGAGAGAAGGGTTAAACACATGTCACCAACCACAGAGCTGCTGCCTCAGGGCTGCTGCCTCAGGGCTGCTGGGTCTGAATTAGTGTTCTGAGGCTCTACCACTCTCTCTCCCTCTCTCACTTTGTCTCCGTCACACATTCTCTATTTCCGTTGATATCCCTCCCTTTCTCTCTCTCCCTCTCTGTTTCTGTCTCTTTCTGCTGATATCTTTCACTGGGTGTGTGTTGGGGGACCGCATCAGGCAGCAGGTTCCTTACACCACGGAGGAGCTGCAGGAGTCGCAAGCCTTTCTTTCCTCTCCATCTATCACCTACAACGGGGGGGGGGGGGGGGGGCTGCATTCTTTCACTGGCCGAGAGCGAGAGACGCCGCTTATTGCATCACATGCTCATTATGCTATACATTTTATAGAGAAGACATCACGGTGATTATCGACATCTCGCTTTGGTGGATTTATATTGCATCATTATTTTAACCAAGGTTAGAATAGCGATCAAGAGGTGATTGAATGGCAACATGGGAGAGAAAGTGTGTGATCAGATGTGTTAAGTTTGTATGTTTGTGGAGAGTAAATGGTTAAACAGTGATGATTTATGAGTGTGACGTATCTTTGGGCTCCACAACAGGTTGGAGATGCTGACTCTCTCCTCTCTTACTCTGAGGTCATAGGGGTGTCATTGTGCCAGGAGCTTGACTTAAACCCAGTGGCATTTCTCAGAACGTGCACATGCCAACTTCCTGCCACAAGCAAGCTCACTTGAGTGACGGCAAAAGAACACGGTTTTCCCCCCTTCAAGATGGCTATTCAAGAATGATGAAGTCATGACTTTTCTAAGCATGTCCAGACGTTGATGTCAGCATTCATCAAAAAAATAAATCATACAAAAATGGAACATTTGGATGATACTTATGTTTCTAAAAACTAATCCTGGAATCCTCATCCCCAAAGTTTTTTTTAATATGTATTTCCATTCTATAATTAAAGGTAGCCTGGTGATTCAGTGGTTTCCCTGAAGTGTTTTGTGTTTTTAAGTGTTTGGCCGGCATGGAAGGGGTTTACCAGCGCTGTGAATTCTTGATTGCCAACTCCCAGGATCGTATCTCCTGTGAATAAGAGCCATCTGCGCTGGGCTGGGCTTGTGCCCCCCCCCCCCCCTCTCCTTGCCCTACTACACTCCACTCAAAGGCTCTCTGTGCTGTGGTTTGTCCAGACCCATCACGTGACTTCTCTGAAAGTGCCCCCTCCCTCCTCCTCACCCTTTATTTCCAGTAAACTGTTTGAAAGGAGGGGGTGAGTCAGAGTAAAACCAGCTTCCCTTCAACCACAGCTTGTTAAAGAATTTGTCAACGTGGACTCGGGCCGTTTTTTTTTTTTTTTTGATAGATTTGAATTTTGTAGGGACTATGGGGCTGGGATTGGGTTGGGTTGCGTCAGGAGCCTTAATCACTCTGTTGCGTGCGTGTGTGCGCGTGGGTGTGTGTGTTTGAAAGAAAGAGAGGGAACAGGCTTGTGAGCAGTTAATAAGATGAACTTTAGCCATCTCTCTGTCGGGGCTCGCCTCGCTCCGCTCTGGAGATGAGTGTCGTCCTCTCTCTGTGTGAAAGAGTTTCATTCAGAAAAAAAGAGAGCGAAAGAAAGAGAGAGAGAGAAACTGTGTGTGGGTGTTGACTTGTGTATAGGCTATGCATCGAGTTTTCCTTAACTGACACTTTCCAGATGCAGATTGCATTGTCGTCTGCCTATTTTTGAACTCCTTACCCCAGCCTTTCCCAAACTCAGTCCTGGGGACCCCAAGGGGAGCACGTTTTGGTTTTTGCCCTAGCACTACACACCTGATTCAAGCTTGATGATTAGTTGATTATTTGAATCAGCTGTGTAGTGCTATGGCAAAAACCAAAATGTGCTCCCCAGGACCATGTTTGGGAAACGCTGCCTTAGTCTCATCACGTCTACACCCACATGTTTTCAAACCTTTGAGGTCATCATAAGGAACACATTTGTATTCTGGAGTACGTATTTGCATCAGTACAATGAGTCATGCATATATTGTATAAATTGATATCAGGGCAAGTTGTTATCATAAACATGGAGTGGGCTGGTTTGTTTATATAAACAGAGTCCCGTAATTTAGAATAGGGGTTGCTATATCATTACATGTGTGGAGGGAAACAGTGAACTCTTTTCCTTTTTTCCCACTGGGATGCCTATTTGCGTCAATCTCTCGTCATCTCTCTGGCAACAGTAACCATTGGTATTCAAACTATTGTGTTAAACATAGCGCTCATTGGTCCCCTTTCTGTGGACATTTTCCGTAACAGTAAATAATATAGAATGTGCTCTGATAGTTTAATGTCATTAAAATTCTTAGAACCTAGATTCCATGTAATCATCGTGTTTGACATCATTTCATTACTAAGAAGTCCCTGACAGTCACCCTACCTTGGGAGACCAGCTACTGTACCTTTAGACACTACCCTAAAGATGGGTATTGTATTTTTGGATACATTTAAAGAGTAAAATAACAAGGAAACTCCATAGCAGTTAATGGGGCCACTAACTATAATAGCCTTAACATATGAACGGCAGATCAAACATGTGATTTTTACTTCACACTGTAGGCATTATCTTTATGTGGGGGCGTAGTGGTACAGAGTGCTGAGTAAAGAGACGGACAGCAAAAGGCTGGAGCCATGCTCCCATGGTTTTAATGACCCTGCACCCTTGACAAGATCTCCAAAATGTAATTGCTGGTAAGCCCTGCCCTGGGGGACAGCATGTTGTGCGGTGACGGGGATGGGAGAGGCGGGAGGGAGGCAGCCGTGGGTGGAAGCCTGGCCAAGATGGTGATTTTCCATGAGCTGCATACAATACACGTTGTGTGGTGTCTGGATTTCTGAACACTGGTCATGTACAATAGACAATTTTGTGGTCCAGAAGGTACACATACGGGGAGTCCCTCGAGCAAATCGCAATGTCACGTGTATACACACGATATCCCTGCCCACTGGGACCTTCACTTCATTCGGTAGAGAGGTAGCCATTTTCCTTTCACTCATTCATACCAGTCAAGTGAGGGGAAATGCAGAATTCTACTGACTTGGTAAACAATACCAATGCAATGTCATCTAATAAATGTGACCCATTTGACTAAACAGTGCTTGTTTTCCTAACAGTTAATAGTTATTGAATAGTTCCTCTATTCGACAGTTGTCAGGTGTTTGCGGTCAACAGACGGCCCAGAGTGGTTCAGCTGTAAACATTTACATTTGAGTCCTTTAGCAGACACTCTTATCCAGGGCGACATACAGGAGCAAGTGCCTTGCTCAAGGGCACAGACAGATTTTTCCCCTAGTCGGCATGGAGATTCGAACCAGTGACCTTTCGGTTACTGGCCCAATGCTACCTGCTGCCACATACACATTCCTACCCCCCAGACATCCTGCCCTGTCTCCCAAGAAAAAATAATACAAATAAAATAAGGAATAAAGAATCTGGAACAGAAGACTAGAATTAGAGAAGCAGGTTTATCCTTGTGAAAAGCCCTTGTGATTGTATAAAATCTTAGGGCGAATTTCAAAATGTGAGCCAATCACAGTGGATGTCAGTTGGCCCCCCCTTCTTTTATTCCCTGTGGGCCGGCTCCTGCTCTTGAAAAAATGCCGCGATTACTCTACTGCTTTGTTGACCATATTTGGCATGCTCATATCTTACTACCCTCCCCCAGTCAAGTTCAACCTCTCAAGTTTAAATTTACTGGTATGTGTGAAACATTTTACCCGTACATTTAGGTTGTGTTATTGTTTAGCTATTGTGAATAAGACATTTTCATCATGCATTGATGTTTAATCAATTTCTTGTAAAACTTGATGATTTGGATGAGGATATATTGTTCATTCAGAGTGGCACGTCCTATCTGATTATAGGGCAGTTTAATATAAGTAAAATATATAGCAATTAAACTGATGAAATAAAAAAAACATTAACCAGTAGTAATATGGTAATTACAGTCATCTGAAAGATGGCAGTTTGAGTTCTGGATCAATTAAGAGTTGACGGTAAGGTTTATGCCTCATCTCAGATTTAGCCTGAGAGATGACCTCGTACTAAAAGGTAGTGAATGATTCAAGTCATTCCTCAAAAAAAAAAAAAAACATTTTGTTTTAGTTTGATATTTGCAATACCACCTTATGTACAGATCATACCAGTCAAATAGGAAACCCCATTCTAATAACTGTATGCTTTTCTGGTTGGAGCCATCATTTCTGCTACATAACACATTGTTTAGAGAAGTAAAACATGTTCCCAAATATTCCTTCAATTAGACTGAATGTATAACTCATCATTCAAATGTATTTGACATTTTATATCAAAGGAAAAATGTGTTGAGTTTTAAAAGGGATGAAGTATTAAAAATGCAGTAAATAACACCCATATTTGTATCAATTAATATCATACAAATTAAATGTTTCAGCCTTGGGACAATCAATATCTACAGAATAGATTTTTAGAGTCCAATTAATAGAAGTCTGTATGTACTTTTAGCAGTAATACATCTATACATATAAATGAGACAGTACCCTCAACATGACAAATTACCCCCAGTGTGTTTTTAGTTTAAAACACTGTCATTTCATTTTTCATTCCCCTTCAATTGATATACCAACCTTACGGCATTAGCATAGTTAAATATCTGTAAAAAAAAAAACTAAACAATAATTTAACGCAAACGAAGAAATAAAGTTACATGCATACAATTTGTACTGTTATCTCTAGTGACATTCTAATAAAATCATCAGAAGTATGACCATATCGTAATCAATCCAGGATAATTTCTTTCTTCACAGTTCCCAGAAATAATTTGAACTACATCAACAAGAGCTTAACCCTCCCCTTCCCAACATAGGTATAATGAGGAAAATCCATGTCATTGCTTTCAAAAGAGCCCTTTGTCGAGTTGTCAGAAAAGATGGGGAGAAAGCAGCAGAATTAGTAAGAATATGTGAGTCCTTGAAATTAGTCTGGTCTTCTTCTGACATTGATGGTAATGGATTAAAAACTGTCACCAGAGGTAAGAAACAGTTAGGGGATGTAAATATATATAATGTCCCAGTAGAAAAGGTGTTTGGAGGAGTTTGCAGAGGGTGATTGTTCCAATTAGACAACTGACAGGACAATTGACGGTGTGCAGCATTTTTGCAGGGCTTACAAAAGCTTTTTGGTTAACAGAAATATTTATATATACAGGAAATATAATATATTTAGATAATAGTGGGATAATAGATAACTTGGAAAAGTCTGTGAAGTGTGTCACAGTATCGTCTTAAATGAAAAATAAATATGTTACGTTTTTACCACAATTAAATATGTTAATTGTACATTTACTTCATTGACAAAAAAGCTTTATTTAATGGGAATTTAATTGATTAACGAAAAATGTGGTCTATATGATCTGTTCTCTGATGTATTTGTACAGACGAAATGCCAGCTTCCTTCTTTCTTTATATTTATGGTACATAACACAACATATTAATGAGAAAATATGGTAAAACAGACACCGGTTTGTCCTGATCCCACAGTAAATATATTTTCTTTAGTGTGTAAATCTTCTGATATTCCCCATAATCTCACATTTTTTAATGTTCAGTCTCAAATCCCCACCGAACCCATTTTAATATAATGTATGTATAATTTGAAAGAAAGAAATGCATCAGAATTCACACATGACTTACAACACCATGCCGAAGGATATTTCCTTAGAGACGATAAGATATAAACAAAGCCATTTTAAACAAATGCAATTCCTTCAAGACAATAATTGAATTGTTTTTATTGGATCAATTTTATTTGTGTTGATTGTGCAAGTATCGTCTAAGATTGATTTAAGACTTCCTCCAACAATTTGGAAACCTATTACATAATGAAGTTCAGAGAAATTATAGAATAAGAAATGTTTTGGTAGTATTCTTAGTAAATATTACTACCATGTTTTCATCTGTGATATATTTAAAATGTGCAGGAGATAATCCTTCTACCTTTAATCACCAGAGATTAGTGAAACGGTTATTGATAGCATATACGGTGCCTTCAGAAAATATTCACATTTTGTTGTGTTACAGCCAGAATTCCAAATGTATTACATTTAGGTTTTGTGTCACTGGCCTACACACAATACCCCATAATGTCAAAATGGAAAAATGATTTTTGACTTTTTTACAAATTAATAAAAAATGAAAAGCCGAAATGTCTTGAGTCAATAGGTATTCAACTGCTTTGTTATGGCACGCCTAAATGAGTTCAGGAGTAAACACTTGCTTAACACATTAAGTTGCATGGACTCACTCTGTGCAATAATATTGTTTAACATGATTTTTGAATGACTACCTCATCTCTGTACCCCACACATACAATTATCTGTAAGATCCCTCAGTTGAGAAGTGAATTTTAAACACCGATTCAACCACAAAGACCAGGGAGGTTTTCCAGTGCCTCGCAAAGAAGTGCACCTATTGGCAGATGGGTAAAAAAACATTGAATATCCCTTTGAGCATAGTGAAGTTATTCATTACACTTTGAATGGTGTATCAATACACTCAGTCACTACAAAGATACAGGCTTCCTTCCTTACTCAGTTGCCGGAGAGGAAGGAAACTGCTCAGGGATTTTACCATGAGGCAAATGGTGATTTTAAAGTGGAGCTGACAGCATTTTAGCAACATGAAATCATATACAAAATCAGTTCCTATACACCCCCAGGAAGAATATGACACTTAAAACATTTTCTGACAAGAGAGCACTTGGATATGGTCATTTTTGTAGAATGTTTGGGAATTGCGTATACTAAGGCATTTGTGAAAATTATATAGCAATATAGAGTGGGAAACCGGCTGAGCTTTTGGACAATTAATAGACACTGCAGTAAATAAAACCTAATAAAAGCATCTGTCTCGTCCAAGACTGGAGTCTACATAGACCGGTGTGCTATAGCCAATCTGCGCTACAGTAGGCCTTTATACAAACGAGCCATTTGCCATTATTCATTTTGAACTGGACTGTGGGTTTACAGACAGTTGCCATTGCGCGACTATAGATCATTAGAACGCATTCGCCAAAAGCCACAAAATACACCTGAATGGATTTCTGAAAATATTTAAAAACCACAGGAGTCCTCTTACATTTGGGAACTTTACAGTCCTATTTATCAAACAACCATGAAAGGGTAGTCTCTCTCTCCCTCAGTTATGCACATCAACAACAGCAAGATCAACAACTAATGCTTAGCAGGCAAGATGAGCTAATATCTAACGAAGGAACATTAGATTAACCCTCTCAAACTTTCTCCGCTAAATTGCACTGATAAACAAGTGTAGCATACT
This sequence comes from Oncorhynchus mykiss, assembly GCF_057628025.1. Taxonomy (NCBI): domain Eukaryota; kingdom Metazoa; phylum Chordata; class Actinopteri; order Salmoniformes; family Salmonidae; genus Oncorhynchus; species Oncorhynchus mykiss. The sequence continues at coordinate 34,413,265 of NC_143033.1, read as the reverse complement.
TATCCTTCTGCTGCTTGCCTGCTAATGTATACTTGTCCCAACCAAGCACCCAGGCTAACTGGCTAAGAACACCTTACTATGACCATTTAACTTTAGAGTGTTCCTGGCTATTACTTTTTCTGCCTAAGTTTACTGACACTGGCCATATCCAGCGGGTTTGCACTCATAAATTCAAATCAAATCAAATGTTATTTGTCACATGCGCCGAATACAGTGAAATGCTTACTTACAAGCCTTAAATCAGCAATGCAGTTTTAAGAAAAATACCACAAAAAAATGTTTTTGTAACAAACAATTGAAGAATGACAGTAAAATTGCAGTAGAGAGGCTATATGCAGGGGGTACCGGTACAATGTGCGGGGGCACTGGTTAGACAAGGTAATATATACATGTGGGTAGAGTTATTAAAGTGACTTATGCATAGATAATAATAGGGAGTAGAAGTGCAAAGGGGGGGCAATGCAAATAGTCTGGGTAGCCATTTGATTAGATGTTCAGTAGTCTTATGGCTTTTGGGTAGAAGCTGTTTAAAAGCCTCTTGGACCTAGACTTGGCGCTCCGGGTACTGTTTGACGTGTGGTAGCAGAGAGAACAGTCTATGCCTGGGGTGGCTGGAGTTTTGACGATTTTTAGGGCCTTCCTCTGACACTGCCTGGTATAGAAGTCCTGGGTGGCAGGAAGCTTAGCCCCAGTGATGTACTGGGCCGTACACACTACACTCTGTAGTGCCTTGTGGTCGGAGGCTGAGCAGTTGCCATACCAGGCAGTGATGCAACCAGTCAGGATGCTCTCGATGGTGCAGCTGTAGAACCTTTTGAGGATCTGAGGACCCATGCCCATGGGGAATAGGTTTTGTCATGCCCTCTTCACGACTGTCTTGTTGTGCTTGGACAATGTTAGTTTGTTGGTGGTGATGTGGACACCAAGGAAATTGAAGCTCTCAACCTGCTCCACTACAGCCCAGTCGATTAGAATGGGGGTGTGCTCGGTCCTCCTTTTCCTGTAGTCCACAATTCTCTCCTCATTCTTATGACTGTCTTGTGATCGTTGCTCTTGCTCGTTTGATTGTATTGACATTCCCAGCCTTAGTTACATTCGTTACATTTTTGCAATTTTTGTTATTGTAACTGAAAAAGTGCATCTCGAATAGAGACAGTCAAGAAATGTATTGGTGAATTATATTAATCATGCATTGAACTGCATCCATCTATTCTGCCAACAATGCCTTATTGTTCGTCATGGAATGTTGAGTCAGATAGAACCTATTTTGAAAACTTCTTATTAAAGTTGGTTTTGCAGCATAAACTGGGAATTTCATATTTTTGACTGATGTTATGATTGTATGTTTTTAATGATTGTCAGTTCCACTTTAGTACAGTTAGTTTAATGTCTGTGATAGGATGGATGGATCAACATTGTAGTTACTCCACAAAACAAACTTAGTTGAAAGCGTGAAAGAAGGATACCTGTACAGAATACCATTTTTTTCCAAAACATGCTTTGCAACAAGGCACTAAAGAAATGCAGCAAAAAATGTGGCAAAGCAATTAATTTTTTTGTCCTGAATACAAAGTATTATGTTTGGGGCAAATCAAATACAACACATTACTGAATACCACTCTCCAAGACTCACAGCTGTAATCGCTGCCAAAGGTGATCCTAACATGTATTGACTCGGGGGTTAAATATTTATCTAATCAACATATATTAGTGTTTTATTTTTCATTTATTTATTTTTATTTATTTTTTACAAATGTTAGCATTTTTCTTCCACTTTCACATTATAGTGTATTTTGTGTAGATCGTTGACAAAAAAATGACAATTAAATGAATTTGAATCCCACTTTGTAACACAACAAAATGTGGAATAAGTCAAGGGGTGTGAATGCTTTCTGAAGACCCTGTGTAGCTTTTTATGTAAACTGCTGAACAAAATTGAATCTGCTAATCTGAAAATCATATTTTAATCATTAACAATGCATACAATACATTTCTATGTTGTCATGCAAATGAGAATGATCTGTTAAATATTTGCCATTATTATTTTCAGGACTTGCAGTGCAAGTGCAGTAAATGGTTCAGAGGGTTGGATTCTTTGGAATTCTAGTCTGCGCCTCTGTAAGTGAAATCACATATAGAACTCTATTCTATAAAACAAAAAATCATCATCCCTATTATTGTCTGAAAATACAAGAAAGTGACTACAGTCTAAATTCAGACCTTTAAAATAGCATTTCTGAGCATACATTTCTGTGCACACATTTCTGTGCATAGTGAAACTGTCTGTCAATTTAAAGTGAACCGCTGATGGCTCAATCCTCAAACCAACAGACCGAACAGATGAATCATTATTATTGTTAATATAAAGCTATCTTTATTCTGGGTATTTTAGTCATTGAATTACTAATCCGTTAAATAGCTCCAGTCAGTGCTAAATACTTCAAACATAGGAGCATTTAACAAAACTTTGTTTGGACTGAACAATATTGAAGAATATTGAGTCCTTGCACTCTTCTATAGAGTTGTTTATTTGCTCTATAATTGTTGTCACTTATCCATATTCCTTTCTGATGTTTCATTTATATTAACTCGTTCTCCAGATTACCAATCCAATGTTTGACCTGGCAGATATAACATGGTTCCCTTTTGGACCTTTTTTTGGAGCAACGCTAATTGGGAAATCCATAGCCAAAATGCACATTCAGGTGAGTACTGTATACCAGCACATGGCAGAAATGAACGTACAAAATGTCTTGCACACAAAACTCACTTTTCTTATGTATTTTTTTGTAATGACAAAGAGACTACTCAGATCCGTAGTTTGATATAAAATGTTGACAAAGTAAAGTTTTTTTTAATCAAGACTTTAGTTTGTTTTGAAGATGGATATTTCAGACATGATAGTAAAACTATGTGGAGGATAAGGAGGGATCCTCCTGTGCTGTACTCAGCTAAGAGTGTAAGGAGGCCATTTTGTGCAGTGAAAGCAGGGTCTGTCATCCATTTTGTGAAAGCAGCTGCTGCACTCAGGGATACATACACTACATGACCAAAAGTATATGGACACCTGCTCGTTGAACATCTCATTCCAAAATCATGGGCATTAATATGGAGTTGGTTCCCACTTTCACTTTAGAATCCTCCACTCTTCTGGGAAGGGTTTCCACTAGATGTTGGAACATTGCAGCAGGGACTTGCTTCCATTCAGCCACAAGAGCATTAGTGAGTTTGGGCACTGATGTTGGGCGATAAGGCCTGGCTCGCAGTCAGTGTTCCAATTCATCCCAAAGGTTTCCGATGGGGTTGAGGTCAGGGCTCTGTGCACCTATCTCAACAAACCATTTCTGTATGGACCTCGCTTTGTGCATGGGGGCACTGTCATGCTGAAACAGGAAAGGGCCTTCCCCAAACTGTTGCCACAAAGTTGGAAGCACAGAATCGTCTAGAATGTCATTGTATGCTGTAGCTTTAAGATTTCCCTTCACTGGAACTAACGGGTCTTGCCTGAACCATGAAAAACAGCCCCAGACCATTATTCCTTCTCCACCAAACTTTACAGTTGGGGCAGACAGCATTCTCCTGGCATCCGTCAAACTCACATTCATCTGTCGGGTTGCCAGATGATGAAGCTTGATTCATCAGTCCAGAGAACACATTTCTACTGCTCCAGAGTCCAATGGCGGCGAGCTTTGCAGCACTCCAGCTGACGCTTGTCAGTGCGTATGGTGATCTTAGGCTTGTGTGCGGTTGCTCGGCCATCGAAAACCCATTTCATGAGGCTCCCGACAAACAGTTATTGTGCTGATGTTGTTTCCAGAGGCAGTTTGGAACTCGGGAGTGAGTGTTGCAAATAAGGACAGGCAATTTTTTTAATGTTTTTTTTTTTTTTTCACGCGCTTCAGCACTCAGCCGTCCCATTCTGTGAGCTTGTGTGGCCTACCACTTCGCGGCCGAGACAATGTTGTTCCTGTACATTTCCACTTCCCAATAAACAGCACTTACTGTTCATCGTGGCATCTCTAGAGGGCAGAAATTTGACAAATTGAGTTGTTGGAAAGATGGCATCTTATGACGGTGCCTTGTTGAAAGTCACTGGGCTCTTTATTAAGTCCATTCTACTTCCAATGTTTGTCTATAAAGATTGCATGGCTGTGTGCTTGATTTTATACACCTGTCAGCAATGGGTGTGGCTGAAATAGCTGAATCTACTCATTAGAAGGGCTGTCCACATACTTTTGTGTATATATAGTGTACTTTAGTAGGGATAATATTTTTTTATCACTTGAGAAAACAAATAAGGAACCTTTATTTTATTTATTGAACTGAAAAGTGAATTTGTACTACAAAGAAGTATACACTGATGATTACTGTGTAAAAGTTGATTCAGTTTTTCCCCATGCATGGAAGGATTAATTACTTAATCCACTTTGTGCCATGTTAGACAGTGTCTGTATGCTTAATGGATTATCTTTCTAAATCCTCTATAAACTATTTCATAAATCAAGATACAAAAAATGACCAAAGACTGTAGGGTGGCAATTGAGTAAGCTGATTCATTATGTGACGTTCAATAAGATTGATTAAAAAAAGAAAACGTATCCTCTTTATCTCTCTAGTAATGTTAAATGCACTTGGCTAGCTTTCTCTAGATACCCTAGTAGTGAGGGAAACTTTGTTGTGTGGGTATGGGTGTTGGCCATAGAGAAACCCCTATTGTACAGAAGATTAACACTGTCTGTGATGATACAGAGAGTGGCGTGGGCAGCAGCATCATAGAGCCGATTAGGTCTGGTGTCCCCTGGAGCCGATGACTTTCTCCATAACCAGGCAGGATCAGAGGTGTGCCCCTCCTTGCTTGACATGGCCAGGGCCAGCTTTACAATGATACACACTGACTGGAAACTGAACCAGGCTTACCATCACAACTGGTTGGGGTCGACCTGTTGTGTATTTAGTGAGATTTAACATTCTGTGTTGAGGATAGAAATGTAATGAATATAGATGACACAATGCTCTATACCTGACAGATCATGTCCCGTCCCGTGTAAACAATACATTTCTATCTGAATGTTCTGAACACCCTCATGTTCTCTCAGCTTCTCCTCTTCTTTTCCCCACTGTGTTAAGTCTGGAAAGAATGCAGAGAATTTTTGTCTATTAGACGGCACTTCTTTGTTGTTTTACATTGACAGTATACTGCACTGTACTGAGTCACAGAGCTGTGGAGTTGTCATGTAAGAGTGGGTATGGAGAGGCAATATGATAGACTGTAATGGTGAACAGGTGAACGTTCTCCCTTGTGGGTCAAAGCAGAGGAACAATGCACTAGGGGGATTTGGAGGTGTTTTTTATGTGGGCATAATACTGGGCCACCTCTATGTGTTTTCTGTGTGGGCTTAATACTGGGGCACCTCAATATGTTTTCTGTGTGGGCTTAATACTGGGGCACCTCTATGTGTTTTCTGTGTGGGCGTAATACTGGGCCACCTCAATGTGTTTTCTGTGTGGGCTTAATACTGGGCCACCTCAATGTGTTTTCTGTGTGGGCTTAATACTGGGGCACCTCAATGTGTTTTCTGTGTGGGCTTAATACTGGGCCACCTCAATGTGTTTTCTGTGTGGACTTAATACTGGGGCACCTCAATGTGTTTTCTGTGTGGGCTTAATACTGGGCCACCTCAATGTGTTTTCTGTGTGGGCGTAATACTGGGGCACCTCAATGTGTTTTCTGTGTGGGCGTAATACTCAGCCACCTCAATGTGTTTTCTGTGTGGGCTTAATACTGGGGCACCTCAATGTGTTTTCTGTGTAGGCTTAATACTGGGGCACCTCAATGTGTTTTCTGTGTGGGCTTAATACTGGGCCACCTCAATGTGTTTTCTGTGTGGGCTTAATACTGGGCCACCTCAATGTGTTTTCTGTGTGGGCTTAATACTGGGGCACCTCAATGTGTTTTCTGTGTGGAAGTAATACTGGGGCACCTCAATGTGTTTTCTGTGTGGGCGTAGTACTGGGGTACCTCAATGTGTTTTCTGTGTGGGCGTAATACTCAGCCACCTCAATGTATTTTCTGTGTGGACTTAATACTGGGGCACCTCAATGTGTTTTCAATACTGGGGCACCTCAATGTGTTTTCTGTGTGGGTGTAATACTGGGGCACCTCAATGTGTTTTCTGTGTGGGCTTAATACTGGGGCACCTCAGTGTGTTTTCTGTGTGGGCTTAATACTCAGCCACCTCAATGTGTTTTCTGTGTGGGCTTAATACTGGGCCACCTCAATGTGTTTTCTGTGTAGGCTTAATACTAGGGACCTCAATGTGTTTTCTGTGTGGGCTTAATACTGGGCCACCTCAATGTGTTTTCTGTGTGGGCTTAATACTGGGCCACCTCAATGTGTTTTCTGTGTGGGCTTAATACTGGGGCACCTCAATGTGTTTTCTGTGTGGAAGTAATACTGGGGCACCTCAATGTGTTTTCTGTGTTGGCGTAATACTGGGGTACCTCAATGTGTTTTCTGTGTGGGCTTAATACTGGGGCACCTCAATGTGTTTTCTGTGTGGGCTTAATACTGGGGCACCTCAATGTGTTTTCTGTGTGGAAGTAATACTGGGGCACCTCAATGTGTTTTCTGTGTTGGCGTAATACTGGGGTACCTCAATGTGTTTTCTGTGTGGGCTTAATACTGGGGCACCTCAATGTGTTTTCTGTGTGGAAGTAATACTGGGGCACCTCAATGTGTTTTCTGTGTTGGCGTAATACTGGGGTACCTCAATGTGTTTTCTGTGTGGGTGTAATACTCAGCCACCTCAATGTATTTTCTGTGTGGGCTTAATACTGGGGCACCTCAATGTGTTTTCAATACTGGGCCACCTCAATGTTTTTTCATGTATGGGTGTAATACTCAGCCACCTCAATGTGTTTTCTGTGTGGGCTTAATACTGGGGCACCTCAATGTGTTTTCTGTGTGGGCTTAATACTGGGGCACCTCAATGTGTTTTCTGTGTGGGCTTAATACTCAGCCACCTCAATGTGTTTTCTGTGTGGGCTTAATACTGGGGCACCTCAATGTGTTTTCTGTGTGGGTGTAATACTGGGGCACCTCAATGTTTTTTCTGTGTGGGCGTAATACTGGGGCACCTCAATGTGTTTTCTGTGTGGGTGTAATACTGGGACACCTCAATGTGTTTTCTGTGTGGGTGTAATACTCAGCCACCTCAATGTGTTTTCTGTGCGGGCGTAATACTGGGACACCTCAATGTGTTTTCTGTGTGGGCGTAATACTCAGCCACCTTAAATGCCCTTTGAGAGCTGGATAACTGGGTTGTACCTTCAGGTCAGGTGGCGCGTTTAGATTCACAACAACAATCTGTTCCTGCCAACTGTGACACGAGGCCCAGAGGATGAACGCCTTTTCATAACTCTTAAACTCTTAACCCTGTCATACTCTGAACTGCATCTGTTTTTCTGACGGTACTGTGGTGATGTGGCTAGGTTTTGAAATATTGATAGGAACTATCAAAAATTATATCATAACATTTAAGGAATTTTGGTTTTATAGTCCTAATTTCAAAATGTTGAAATAGCTCAGTTTGGTTTAGCTGGGCGGAGACATGAGTAAATGTCCTTCCATTATGAAACGGACAGTAAAAGCTTAGAGGAAATGGTTTATTGTTAAGCAGAAGTTTCTGCTATTGCCTTTTACTTTCAGTACCCGTGACACACAGTCTGGTCTAAACAATAGGAGAGGAGTAATCTCCATTATGATAGCCTCCCTGACTTCCACATTCCTACTAGTTTAGGTATAGTCTCTGTGTTTCAATGGGTTTCAACAGATGCACATTGCCATTGTGAGAACCCACTCAAATGTTGATTCCCTGTATGAATGGTACAATGGGGTAGTATCATCTTGTTAACCTTTTACTGCAGTTGGCTAAATCAGGGTCACACAGAGTGTTTCTTGGTAGTCTTAAACAAATCTACTTTGAAACAAAAGTTTACACCTCACACACATGGTTATGGGCTTAAAAAAAGAAGACACCTACCTGTACCATGTCAGATATAGAGTTGAAATGTATTCCATTTTGAATTTCCATCCCAAATTACACTTTAGATACATCACAGAAAACTTAAATGTAACAAAACCATTTGACACAGAAACACCACATTTTTGGCATTTAAAAAAATATAATGTTTATTGGTTATGAATTTATGAAAAATATGAATAACATTCCACCCCTGAGGCCGCTAGTTTCATTTGACTGCAGGAAAGGGCTACACATGTGAACTCCCTCAGAGGTGTCAATAGAGAAGAGGACAAAAACATGTTTGTAAGACTTGGTCTTTGTTATGTTGGTCTATCCCAGACCCAGTGTTTCCTGGTTGCCTGCTCAATTGGGGGCTGAACAGTAACTGAATAGTAAACAGAGCCTTATTGAGACCCCATGTCTTCTTTGTCCAGCAATGAGTAAGCAGGAGTCATTCTGGACAGGAACACAAAATCCCCAAAACCTCACTTTTACTGTTAAGAACTGCTGTCTGAGAGGAGTGACACATCTCCTCCTGATCACTCCATCCCCTCAATAGCCTTGCTCATCCTTATCCCCCCCTCTTCAACTCCCTACATGAAAATAATACTATAGTAATACCACAGTAATATCCACAAGAAAACACTGCAGTAAATACTACAGTAATGTCCTCAAAAATACTATACACTGCCCATTCCCCTACCCCATGTTCCAATTGGTTGCACCCATAAGTGAGAAACCTACATGCCAAATATAGATCATACACTGAGTATACAAAACATTAAGAACACCTGCTCTTTCCATGACATAGACTGACCAGATGAATCCAGGTGAAAGCTATGATTCCTTATTGATGTCACTTGTTAAATCCACTTCAATCTGTGTAGATGAAGGGGAGGAGACAGGTTAAATAAGTATTTTTGTCCTTGGGACATTTGAGACATGGATTGTGTGCGTGCGCTAAGGCACTGCATCGCAGTGCTTGAGGCATCACTACAGACCCGGGTTCGATCCCAGGCTGTGTCACAGCCGGCCATGACCGGTAGACCCATGGGGCGACGCACAATTGGCCCATCGTTGTCCAGGTGAGGGGAGGGTATGGCCGGCCAGGATTTTCTTGTCCCACCTCGCTCTAGCAACTCCATGTGGTGGACCGGGCACCTGCAAGCTAACGCTGGTCGCCAGCTGGATGGTGTTTCTTCCGAACACATTGGTTAAGCAAGCAGTGTGTCATGAAGCATTGCGGCTTGGCAGGGTCGTGTTTCAGAGGACGCACGGCTCTCGACCGTCGACTCTCCTGAGTCCGTAGGAGAGTTGCAGCGATGGGACAAGACTGTAACTACCAATTGGATATCACAAAATTGGGGAGAAAAAGGGGTCAAAGTAAAACATTTTAAAAAAGGAAAAGACAAAATAAAGTAAATACTACAGTATACCTCAGTCCGCAAATCACTACAGTAAACACAATAGTATACTACATTCCAAAAAACACTACAGTAATTACTATAGTATATGGGCAATTTCACAGTAAAAAAAATGTCACTTTAAAATGTATGTCAAACAAAAATTAGTAACTGCAAAGTTTTTAAAAAAATGACTACTTTGAAAAATGTCAGTGCAGATGCAAAGTTTGGTAACCATGACAGTTTGTGCTGTTTGTATAACGTTGCAATAATTGTTTTTTGTTTGACATTTTAAAGTGAAAAATCTGAGACTCAGCATCATCGTTAACCAAATTGCCTATTATACTACAGTAAAAACAAACGCTTCAGTAATTACTTTAGTACAGTATATACTACATATTTTTTTACTACATTATTTAAACTATAGTAAACTGTAAATACTACATTATACTACAGTCATGTCTGAAAAAACACCAAAGTGAATACTATAGTATTTACACCATATATATAGTATTTATACCATAGTATGTTTTAATGTGTGTGTTCTCTATGTATCAACAGTAGCCCCAAACCCTCCCTCACCCTGCCTGTCTGTGTACAGTAATTTCCCTGACATGAGTGCATTTATGTGTCATAGGGGCTCAGACTTTTGTTTCTTGCCTTGATGACAAAGGGCCACATCATGGCTGGTTTTGTCAGTCACCAAGTGTGGTGTTGGTTGACTACAGGGAATCCAATATAGGGAGTATTAATGATCAAAACCATGAGTGTACTGCCCCGGCCGGGCCTGTATTTACCCCCATGACCTCATGGTCTACTGACTGACTGTCTCTCTCTTTCTTTGTCACAGAAACTGTTTGTGATCATAACCTTCAGCAGGCACATAGTGGAGCAGATGGTGTCTCTGATTGGGTAGGTAACCTAGCCATTGAGTAATATTGGGCCTCCTCTGAAGAAATTGAAATGTGTGTGTCTGTGCGAAAGTGTGTTTGTGTGTGTATGTGTGCAGGCTTGCGTGCGTGCTTGTGTCTGTGTGTCACGGGGGAGGCAGGGGGACAATGAGGGGGGTAGTATCACACATTAATACGTTCATTTGGAACATGACGGTTGAGAGAAGTTCAAGTGTGGCATTTTGAGGTCGTTCGTGCCCCTTTTAGGAAAACCCGCTCTAATTCCGTTCTGACTGCGACGCAGGTCACTGACCAAAATGTTAGCATCAATTTAACAAGGGGATTTTTGAAAGATGCAGTGTTTCATGGAATACACTTTATTTTCCAAGTGTTTTGATAGACCCTTGAAGGGTGTGGTGATTAAACAGTAGAACATGTATTTGTGCTGCTCTGGTAAGATTTATCTTTTGTCCCCTCAATATCTTCCGTAGTCTGGATGCTAACTGATGGCCATGCTCTAACATGGTGTGGATGGCTATGGGTATGAGTATGTATGTAAGACTGTTTCTCAGGTTAGGATGAACGTCTCTGGCCTACGGTCTGGTTGAAATCTAGTTTAAAATCGTGATACAGTGTGTCACTGCTGTCTCTCTCGCTTTTCCATGGTGACCTTAGACTGACTGACTGTCTGCGCTCTGCTCTTCATTTGCTGTCATATGACACTCCAGTGGAAATGGGTTCAGTTGATATCGGCGTATAAAGACATTTCACACATGCCGTAATGAGTGGAGCAGCAACTGTGTACTTTTTCCGTCTGTTGCCCACCACTGGCAGCTTGGTGTCACCCTCCCAGACTGATCTGATCTCAAGTTAGACGTCACTGTCACCAGCCCTGTGGTCTGGCCTTCCCAAGCCTCCTGCTAATAGAACCTTCACACCCACACACCTACGCTGCCTGCCTCTCACACCAATACCCACTTCACATTACTGAGCCGAGATGTGCCGTGCCAAGTTATGCATCTACCATAAACGTGATGGAAGAAAACTATGTACACATTTTTTTATCAGAGCCAGCACAGTACGATTCGGGTCAGCACAATGCTGTGAAAAGGTTATATAACCCTGCCCTGTATGGAGGGCTGCCTGCTGGGCACAGATAGGAGGAAGCAGGCTTAGGCCTTGGAGGGTTGGTGCCCTTGTCGAGGTGTCAGGACCAGGGTGTGTAGCAGGAAACTACCCTTGGTCTGTACACCTGCCAGTTGGGGGAGTGGCCCTTGCTGTGTATACCTAACATGGTGTTAAATTGGCACCTGAGACATCGCACGCATGCACGCACACACACACACACACACACACACACACACACACTGCTGTGCTGAAATCAGACTTTGAGATTGCATCAGCTCACATCCTTTATCAGCAGTTGTTTTTACTGCTCTTTTCTTTGTTTCAAGAATACATACTCTTTAGTGCTGGTTTTAATAAAAATCTGTCTTTTTTCTCCAATTTGTTGACAGATTAATCCCAAATTGAGGTTTTGAAAAACAGCAGAATTTGGTTAAAGTCGATTGGTCATTACAAGGGTTCATAGAGTTTTATCATTCATGAGGGTTTTCAGCGTTTCTGTTTACATGCTTTTCAAATGAATTTATTTGAATATAGGCTATTCATTTAACTATCATATAAATCTTATGAACATTTTATAGCTGTCGGTGCGGTGTGTGTGTAATGATGGGTAGATAGAGTTGGTTTCAGGCCCTAGTCATTGAGATACAGAGGTGAGTGAGCTATCAGAGGTGATTGGCAAGTTTTACTATGAGTCACAAACTCTCCTTTTTACAACCTGTTAACCGTCAACTTCCTTCCTGACTGAAGCCCATCCACCTTGACAATTGCCTGATAGTCAAGCTTTCTCACAGAAACTGTCATCCTCTGATGGCTCTGTGACATATCCACGTCACACACATTCACTATTATTAACCCTTTACCGGACTGACCACACCTTCACTTTTAACCCTTAAGTATTAACTCTTTAATTACCAACCCATGCCCATTGCCACTTTTAGTTAATCCTTTAGGTGCTTGTCCACATCTTCAGTGTTAACCCATTCATTGTCTGTTTTTGCCTGTTTACTGTCGTGTTGACCAGTGTTACTTTTTCCTTTTTTACCTTTTTTTATGCACAGCAAATTGGCCAGTATCATTTCATGTAGATTTTTCAGTGCAACATCTCTAGTGTTGATTCAGGAGTTAAATTAACTCTGTAGAACTCAGTGGTGTAAAAGAACCCAGTGTTGGTGTTAATAACCAGTGCTGAATCAAAACCATGCCCATCATAATCAGATTTCCCAGCATGCTCTGTTGCAGGTTGATTTTTAGAATGTTTGATTAATTCATCTTATGTTACTGAAATATAAGTAACGTAAATGTTTCTAAAATAATCCAATCTTTAACTTAGATTTATTGCACCCTTTACTGAAATGGTTGATCCAGTTTAGATGCTTTAGGTAGTCTCATATCTTAGTCTTCACAACCCTGGCAGTCATTTTGAATGCAGGTTGCTTGTGAATACAATTGCCAAATGTTGGATATCTCCACTCTGGCTGGATTCCAATAGGAATTACACATCACTTTGCAAGCCAACATAATGTGACTTGCAGGCCCAATGTGGCCTGTAAACCATTAGTTTCAGGCCACTGTTTTAGGCTAAAACTAGGCTCTCAAAATAAGTATTGTGTTGTCATGAATAATACAATTTTAAGGTTCTCACTGGGTGAAGGCCACAACGATCATATCTCTGTCACTAACAAATACAGTCATGAGTGGTAACTCTACAATTCACTCGAATGCCAAGGCAACCTGGGAAATGCAAAAGCTTTACACTAAGCAGTGTATTAATCCAATCCAATATGGAAGCGATAGATGGGAGGGAGGGGTTGAGAGGAGCTAAAGGGTGGGACTAATAACAACAAGATAACTCATGTAAAATATACTGTGTTTGTAAAATGTATGTACCCCCCGGGGCGGCAGGGTAGCCTAGTGGTTAGAGCGTTGAACTAGCAGGAAGGTTGCAGGAAGGTTGCAAGTTCAAATCCCCGAGCTGACAAGGTACAAATCTGTCGCTCTGCCCCTGAACAGGCAGTTAACCCACTGTTCCTAGGCCGTCATTGAAAATAAGAATTTGTTCTTAACTGACTTGCCTATTTAAATAACTTTTTTTTTTTTTATGTTTCGAAGTTCAGAACTTTTGTGAAACAGCACAGTTAAAAACATATGGCAAATAGAAAATAAAATTGGATGGTTTTCAGAAAGAGATGGGAGGGGTTTAGGGTAGCGGTAGGATAGGATAGGAGTGCAAACAAACAAAAGATAACTATTGTAAAATAGATTGCATCCGTAAAATGTATATAGTATGTTTAAGTTGGAAGTAGAAGCCTAAGTGTTGTTGTTGATTAGTTTACTCCAATTAAGGGAAGGGGTTAGGGTTAGAGGAAAATAATAAAGAAAAATAAGACAAAAAACTCTATTTATTTAACACAGGAAAGTGTGGACCCGTACAGACACTGGAACAGTGTTGCAGTTAACACTCAGTATTGATTTAATGTGTCATTGCTAGTCAATGCTAAATGAATTCCTTGGATTCTTTTTAACATAGCTTTTTATATGTATTAAATAACATTATTTCAGTCATACAGCTTAGGTTTTCTCATGTCTGTTGGTTGCAGTCAGCAGTGCTGCTGTGGACTGTAGAAATATGGTAGAAATAGTTGTTACAAACTCATATAACAGTGTTGTCTGTAGAACATTCTTAAAACATATAAAACCATTTTTTAGGTTTTAGTGATGTTTAGACACAGGAATAGAAGATGGTACAGTGTCTTCAAAAAAGTATTCGTACCCCTTGACTTATTCCACAATTTGTTGTTGTTACTGCCTGAATTCAAAATTGCTTAAATCTATTTTTTTCTCACCCATCTACACAAAATATCTCATAATGACACAGTGAAAACATGTTTTTATAAATATTTGCAAAATGATTGCAAATGAAATACAAAAATACCTCATATACATAAGTATTCATACCCCTGAGTCAATACATGTTAGAGTCACCTTTGGCAGCGATTGCAGCTGTGAGTCTTTCTTGGTAAGTCTCTAAGTAATTTGCACACCTTGAATGTACAACATTTACACATTATTCTTCTTACAATTCTTCAAGCTCTGTCAAGTGGGTTGTATATCATTGCTAGACAGCCATTTTCAAGTCTTGACATAGATTTTCAGGCCAATTTAAGCCACTCAGGAATATTCACGGTCTTCTTGGTAAGCAACTCAAGTGTAGATTTGGTCTTGTGTTTTAGGTTATTGTCCAGCGGAACGGGGAATTTGACTCCAGCCATTTTAGCTTTTCATTTTTATAAACTTTTAAATATTTCTAAAAATGTTTGACATTCTAGAGTATTATATGTAGGCCAGTGACACAAAATCTCAATGTAATCCATTTTAAAATCAGGCTGTAACACAACATAATGTGGAAAAGTCAAGGGGTGTGAATACCTTCTGAAGGCACTGTGTCTGCTGATATCTCTGCTTTCGCTATGGGTGTATCACAACAGTTTCTAACATTTATCTATGCACAGTTCATGAAAACTTAGTAGTTGATGAGGAAACAGCTCAACGGTTTTCCTGTACAGCCAGTTATTATATAGTACAAGGGTCCTAACTTGACTGTTAACATTGTGACATGTTTTTTAACCTATAGTATTCATATTTTATAGTCTTCAGACAGATATACAGTTCTGTCCATTTTTAACCCATTGTTTCTTTTTTACACAAACAAACAATAATGACTGTATTGCATCATTACAAATGCTGTGCTTACAAATCTTATTTTTAATTGTATTTCTTTTTTACAGTATATGTTAGAGCTTTTAAGTGGGTTGAAATAACAGTTAACTGACTTCTCAAGTTTTATTAAATCAAATTGATCTAGTTTATAGATTTGAAATTCTCCTATTTTTTTCATTGAACATTCTGAAATAAATCAAAGCCATATTTGTATTGGAAGTTTATAGTTGAACGATTTAGCCATATGTACTCTCTTGCTCACTGTTCCTCAGTTCCCTCGTTGTTTTATATTGTTTTGTTTCATCACCATTGTGTACAATTGAATTTCAAGAAGCTGACCACCATGTTTGCCTCAGAATGAAAGAGGAGTGAAAGCATTAAGTCATGTAATTCCTTATTCGGTTATTGTGAATGAAGCGACCTTTGGACTTCTGACATGATATGAAGGTATTCATTTCCCTCTTCTTATTATTCAGTCAGGTTAGCCATTTATCGTAACTGTAAAGATACATATAGGTCAATGCCCTTTTAACCTCACATAGAGAAACATTAAGGAAAATGAAAGTGCTGGCAAAGAGCTGTTAGAAGCAAATGTTTCAACACATTGGACTATTCTCAACTTGTAAAGATGAATTTCTCTATTGCTCAGCCCGTTGGCCGTTGTTCTCATGTGAATGTATCAGAAAGATTTCATAAAAATATTTTTGGCATTAAACAGCCTAATCTGTGTGGCTCAGACAGATAGTTTGGCCCAGGAGATTTGAGGATGTGCCCTTTTGATTTGAGTCCATCTGAACATCTGCTTAACAATAGGCCGGGGAAGGAACCTCTGGCACACAACTTAAAAATAACCATTATATACGCCTGTCACATGTCATACCATGACGTTTAATGAGAGATCACTTCTCGCCAACAAAATCTATTCCCATCGATCATTTAGGTCATTTTGAAAACATATACCTAAACAATATTCTAAATGATTAAAAACACAAAAGTATATGTGGGTAAATTCTGTTTAGATTTCAAAATTGAAACACAATTGAAAGGAGATGTACTTGCTCCATACATCTGTAAGTAATGTATGTAGTAATACAACACATCTCAATCATTTTTTGATGGATTGTTAAACAATAATAGAAAGGTTTGATATGATGTGGTGGTCCTGATAAGACATGTAGCTACCCGTATATTATATTTGATGACTTAGGATGCCTCTTCATCAAAAGAGAGTACTTTTCCTTTCATTGTTGTCATGTTTGATCAGAATGTGCCCCTCTCGTTTCATTTAGCTTCTGATTGAACTCTTCTGATTTAAGTGGTGTTGGTGTGCCAGTAGGACGCACTCTTTCCTCTGGTCAAAAATAAATATCCCAATGCTCCAGGGCATTGAATGGGGACATTGCCCTGTGTAGGATGCCGACTTTCGGATGGGATGTTAAACGGGTATCCTGACCTTGTGTGGTCACTAAAGATCCATTGCGCTTATTGTAAGAGTAGGGGTGTTAACCCCGGTGTCCTGGTAATTTTTTAATCTGTCCTTTATACCAGCATGAAAAACATGGTAATAAATGCATATGTTAAAAGTGATTATCGCTATAATACAGAGTGCTTCTCAAATGCTCAGATTGATGAGAAATGTTTTATTTAATCAGTTTTAGAATAAGGCTGTAACGCTGGCTGTAATGCCAGCATTACACAACCATAAATACAGAAGCTTTCATCACATCCTATCCGTGTTTATTGTTGCCAAACCATTCATAAACAAATCACAGTGGATAGATCATGCTACTTCCTGTGTGAACTGATGTCCCACAGCTGCATGGCACACCAGACTCATCATAACCCCCCCCAAGTCTCAGTGATGACTCTTGTGGTGTAATCAGATAGCCAGCATGTTTTTTTTGTTACGTTCCCCATTTACTTCCCTCTCCTATCTCTGATAAGAGACCAGTCAGTGTGGTTGGGATTCCAGAGACCCATTGGAGGAAACACACACACATCATTGTAAGTTCCTTACTAGAACTGGATAGATTAGTTGTTTTCCTGAGTTAAACATGGTAGATAAGCGTCAGTAATGAGAGCTCAGTGATTCCATATTAATTTCACCCCTAGCCCCAGCCTGAGGGATGGTTGATGTCTCTAGTAGGGATGTGTGTTTAGGCTGTTTAGACTGGGGTGGTGGTGAGATGGGCAGATTATGCGAGATGTTCAACACAACAGCCAGATCACATGTGGGAATGAAAAGGTTCTTGATGATTTTATTGTCGGGTTTCAGGTGCCGATTCAGTGTCTGGAGGACTACAGCGTGGCTGGTCTAGGCCAGGGATTTCTAAAAGGTTTGAGTCGTTGTGGCTACGTCCTCCTCCCCGGTGGCTTGAGAAAGCTTACATGGTTCACCTTCACAGCAAAAATAAAACAACATTTGGGAACTATTGGTCCATGTTAGCTGTAGCTATACTTTACTTACATTTGTGTTTATCTTGAAAGCAGCAGAGGAATTCCCTGGTTGATAATCATTCATCTTGATTGAAGCCCATCTAATTACCACGGTCAATCAGCCACCGTAACACCGTAACATGTAGTGTATTGTAATTCAGTAATCCTTCAGATTGGGTGTCAATGGAGGGGACTACTGGTGAGAGGTCCATTGATATGCTGGGGGTGCTGTGGTGAAAATCCAGGCTGACTGGGGTCTCCCTGTGAATGACAGGCTGGAGAAGGGGGAACAGGGGTCCTCTCCATGAGAAAGCACTCATTTCCATGTGAGTCCATCGCTCAGTGTGGAGCACATTATCAGCACAATGCCCATGCAGATGGCCTTTCCTGCCCCCGAGACCAACTAACAATACACAGTAGGCTTAGCCCTGTGAGCCCTGCCCAGAGGGAGTGCTCAGAGGTTCGAGAGCGAGAGAGAGAGAAGTGCCTGGGCTAATTGTGTTGGTATCAGTAACTGACCAGTTATAAAGATCTAACAGAGAATTATCCACATTTCCTCAGTAATTCAATCAGAATTTGACCAGATACTAAGTAATTGTTCCAAATGAAGGTGCATTTTAGGCCTAGGTGATGAGTTACATTTAGGTTCAATTTGATTCTTATGATGACTACTCACCTCTCACAAGACTCTATTTGCGAGGCCAAAATCAAATCAAAGTTAAATGAATGGCTTTGAGTGGAACCCCTTCATGTTTATTCCAGGGTTAATAGATTACATCACGGAATGCACCTCACTGGTCCAATAAATAGCCAGAGCCTCTTTAAGAAATATGAGCAAATTCTTCCTATTAATGCATTCTGCAGGGAGGGTGGGGGTTGTTTGAGGGTTTTGGATAGGGCTGGGTGGTGGGGGGAGGGCCGACAGGGCAGACCACAGGATTTTCCCCCTTACGTTGTTAGTTGTTAGTCACTGGCTACTGAGAATGAAGGCTGGGAAGGAGGGGTCACCTAAGAAAGCCCTCACAAAGATGGCATTGATCAAGCCAATGGCCGGCCAGGCCAGCTCTCTCTAGGAGAAACACAGGCAGATCCCTCATTTAGGAGGACATGAGAGAGGGAGTGAGGGATGGCGGGCCAGATTGGCGGTGACGGTTTTTATAACGGCGTCGTTAAGTTTAATGCTAGTCATAGCGGGGAGCCCGTTTTCTCATCTCCCCTCATTATGATTACGTGTCTTGGCTCTCCTCAAATGACAGATTTCTCTCAATCGGACCTCAGAAAATAATATGACTTATTAAGTGGAAGTTATTAGGTGATATTTTGTATTTATTTAATTTGTGTTTAACCTGCAAAGACCTTCGTGGCTAGAAAACCACTATTGTGAGAGGTATGGTACAGGTGATACGTACAGTGTCTTAAGAAAGTTTTCATACCCCTTGACTTACTCCAAATTTTGTTGTTACAATTCAAAATGTATTAAATATTTTTTTTTTTTCTCACCCATCTAAGCACAATACCCCCTAATAAGTGAGATTTTTTTATTTTTAATCTTTGCACATTTATTGTTAATTAGATACAGAAATATCTCATTTACATAAGTATTCACATCCATTGGTCAATACATGTTAGAATCACCTTTCATGGCGATTACAGAGGTGAGCCTTTCTGGGGAAGTCTCTAAGAGCCTTGCACACCTGAAAATTCTTCAAGCTCTGTTAAGTTGGTTGTTGAGCATTTCTAGAAAGCCATTTGTATGTATTGCCATAGATTTTTAAGCCTGTTTAATTTAAAACTTTAACTAGGCCACTCGGGAACATTTTAATGTCGTCCTGGTAAGCAACTCCAGTGTGTTTGTCCTTATGGTTTAGGTCTCCCAGTGTCTGGTGGAAAGCAGACTGAACCAGGTTTGTGCTTAGCTCCATTCAATTCATTTTTTATCCTGAAAACCTCCCCAGTCCTTAATGATTACAAGCAACCCATAACATTATGCAGCCACCACTATGCGTGAAAATATGGAGAGTGGTACTCCATAATATGTTGTATTGGATTTGCTTCATTCTCTCCGGCAATGGAGTTAGGAAGGACGCCTGTATTTTTGTAGTGACTGGGTGTATATACAGTAATATATATATATATATATATATATATATATATATATATATAAAACTCCCAATAATTGAATGGGTAAAACTGGGTAAAACACCATTTTGGCATCACTGTGCCTTCTTCAGGGTAATGTCATGAATGCTTGAATCAGGTTATGTAGAGAAGCAATAGTGACAATGACAATGACAATAGTGAGGGGTGTGTACATAATTATTAGGTTGATTAAGTGAAACTGTTAATAAAAGACAATAGTGTCAGCATATTGCATATATTAGGCTATTGTTATCATATGGAAACATAATTAGATATTGTACATAATATTAGCATCAACATACATTATTGTTGAATTTAATTTCACATATATATTTAATAGTTTCCAATTTCATAACATTTTTTGTTATATGTCATCTTTTGGTTCAACCATCATGCATAATAAGCTTATTTTTTAAATTCCATCTAACATTTTAAATTCAGGCTGTAACACAGCAAAATGTGATAAAAGTCAAGAGATGGGGATACTTTCTGAAAGCACTGTGTAGCACATTGAGGGCCTCTGAAGGGCCACTGGTACACAGGGTTCTGTTCTCTGTGTTTATTTTATGGTACAGATGAATAAGAGTGGGGGAGATGGGGGTGAAGTAGGGGGTCAGATTAATACTCTGTGTCCGGTGTCGTGTGTCGGGCCCTTCGGTTTGGTGTGATCTCTTCGCATGACTTGCTACTTCCTGCTATATTCATCCCTGATTCATTTGTTTTCGTCTCCTGTTCCCTGCTAGGCCTAGACAACCCACCCGGCCATCAAAACTTGGCTTCATATGTTCATGTCCAAGCTGTGGAGCTACTCATCTATTTATGAATCAGTTTTTTTTATTCTGTGATGATTTTAGCCTTGTTGATGAATTCAGCCACAAACAACGATTATGTTGTAGGCCTTGATATAACAGCACAATTCCTGTCTGATCTTAGTCAGCATCATGAGTGTTTTGTATAATGTAGCATCAGACTGTGGTCTGTTATGATGCTCAAGTCTGTATGATGCTGACTTCAGCACTTCTCCCCAGAGCTTGAATACCAGTCATCAAAGAACAGTCCAGTCCAACTCTGATCCTCCTGAGTCCTGAGTCACAGGCCTGCTTTTACGGCTCTGCCTGTCCGTTTATAAGAACACGAAGCAGGGCAGGGCACAGCTCCAACTAAGGCCACTCATTCAACATTAACACAAACAAAGCAATTGTAAAAATGCCCATTCAGAACAATGGCAGCCAAGCTAATGAGTCAAAGGATGTGTTTTAGTAGGGGGTTGTGTGTAAATAGGGGTTATTTATAAAAACGTACCGTAAAACTGTTTTACATTTACTACCTGTTGTTTCCAACGGGTAATTTCCCCATACAAAGCGCCTAGACTAAATAACAACTATTGGCTCTCTTATACATATTTAACACCTTGAGGCAGACATCGGTGTTCAATTTGATTAGATTCGATTTTTCTTATTTTTTTGACAAATGAATGGAAGAATCTGTTACTTGATTGTACTTGCATGTTATTTAGTAATTATTGATCATTCTTTGCATGTTTAGTCATTTTTCCCATTAGTCATCAACTAATGGTTTTAAATGTTTTATGTTTTGTTTATTTATATTGAGAATCTAAATGTAGTCACTGTTTTTCAATGTTTTCTGGTTTTGTTTGATTGACCATAAATACATTTTCGCCTGAGGTAATAACAGTGGTTGTAAAGCACTTGTACTAGCAATAAAAAAAATGCTATTTTGTAGTGAAAATAGCTAAAACGGTATTGTTGTGGCATTAGGAGGGGGAGGAAGTAGGTCTTGAACAGCACTTTCACTGGCTGTCTGTACGTTAGACAGACACACATCCTGCCCAACGTGTATGCACAACCTAGCCCTAGCCTCAAACCTGAAACTAACTATTACTGTGCACAAAATGTTGTCACTTGTTATTGTGTTATTTTTAGTGATGTAATGTAAGCACTACAGGGGAGGGAGAGGGGGGGCACACACCCCCATCCACATCGATGGGGCTGCAGTTGAAAAGGTTGGGTCCCTCAAATCCTCAAAAAGTTCTACATCTGCACCTTTGAGAGCATCTTGACTGACTGCATCACTGCTTGGTATGGCAACAGCACCTCGATCGCATGGCGCTACAGAGGGTGGTGCGGACAGCCCAGTACTTCACTGGGGCCGAGCTCCCTGCCATCCAGAATTTGATTTGATATTAGGCAGTGTGAATGGAAGGGCTGGAAAATCGTTAAAGACTCCAGCCACCCAAGCCATTAGACTGCTCTCCCTGCTTCCTTATGGCAAGTGGTGCCGGTGTATCAAGTCTGACACCGACAGCCTCAATAATAGTTTATATCCCCAAGCCATTAGACTGCTAAATAGCTAACAGAATGGCTACACATGCACACACATACACACAATCATAATTTACTCTGCTGCTACTCTGTTTATCACATATCCTGATGCCTAGTCACCTTACATACATGTATCTACATCTATCACTCCAGTATCCCTGCACATTGTTAATGGTATTGGAACTGACTCTGTATAAAGCTTCTTACTTTCTTGTGTTCTTATTTTATTTCTTGTGTGTTTTTGTTCTACCTTATGTTATTTTTAGTGCTACATTGAGTATGGTTACATTTACACACTAATGTGATAATTGTGGATAGTCAGATTAGTATAATAATTTGATTAAAACATTTACATGTTTTGCAAGAAGAGTGATTTCCCTAATAATCCTTTTTACATGGACACATATGAAATGAGGCTACTTCATGCCGCTCTGATAAATTCTGAAAATCGCCAATCAAAACAAAGGTTCTACCACAGTGTCCATTTTGGGGAAGCGTATTTGATTCTGAGTTGGGACATAAAGGTTGTATGTGAAAACGACTTCTAAGACACTTACATTCAGTTGTTCCGAACTCACCTTACTCTCACTAAAGAGGGAGGCTTGCTTGGCTGCTGCTAGCACATGCCCAGATCAAATGTGTTTATTTTATTGAACTTTTTTCAAGTACACCACTGGAATGTCGTTTAAGGTGTTTACATGTCCTAATAATTTGAAAGCTTGGTCAGAAAAACAGGTGTTTTAATCGGTGTATGCTTACTTCGATTTTGACCTTCCACCGATTAAAATAACCATAGTAAGGCGTTTACATGCCCATTATATAATCTACCTACTGCAGTAATCAGTTTAATACCAAATTATTACTGTGCATGTACTCATTTATATTGATTACTGCATTGTTGCAGTCTGCAAGAAAGGCAATTCACTGTACTTGTGCATGTGACATAAATCTTGAAACTTAAAGTCGAACATACTGTACAGTATTTCACAGCGGAAGACTGTCTTGCTGCCTGTGGTTTTCTCCAGCTCCATAGTAACCTATGTGGTGACCTGTGTGTTGTCAAAGCAGACAATCAACAAGGTGAACATTATAGAAGCCGCACGTACAGTCACCCATTATTCACAGGATACTGCATAAGCCCCACATATTCAGCATTGTTCTGTCATAGATTTGTTACTTACATAATTGGTTTGCTGACAGTGATACTGAAATGGTGTGGTGAGTTTGCCACAATAAATAAAGCATTGGTGATCTCTAGGTTAGTAGTGTGGGCATTGATCAATGGGATAGGCCGGGCACCACAGGATGAAGAATGACTGGGCTCTGGTTCTAGCTTCCTCCCAGATCCCCTCCCGCTCTCCCCCCTTCCTCCTGGCCTCCCCTGGGTCCCAACACCTTATGTTGGGCAGCCTGGCCTGGCTAGTCCTGGCTGTCTCCATCCGCCTGTGACACAGTCAACCCTTCCACTCCCCACACCCTGCGTCTGGAAAGGCCAGCAGCACAGTCACTGAGTGAGACAGACCTCTCACCTCATCACACCTCCTCAGCCTCTCACAGGCTAAGACCCAGAGGATTGTTGGGGACTGTTTTATAGGACTACATGCATGGCAGGTGACAGGAATAACAGAGTGCTATATATAATTGGTGCTCTTTGTTTCTCGGCAGTGGGCACCCCAGGGGGCAGGCAGTGTGTTTAGCTGACTGTCCCTCCCGGCAGACCCATGCTGATAAGTCATTTCCAAAAAAGAAATGATCTCATCCCTTCTTCCCTCCCTCCCTTCTTTCTTCTTTGTTTAAGGCTCCCTCCTTTTTGTGAACGTGTTTGAGTGTATGTCTGTGAGAGTGTGAGAGGGAATTAGTGTGTGTGTGTGTGTGTGTGTGTGTGTGTGTGTGTGTGTGTGTGTGTGTGTGTGTGTGTGTGTGTGTGTGTGTGTGTGTGTGTGTGTGTGTGTGTGTGTGTGTGTGTGTGTGTGTGTGTGTGCGCGTCACAGATGTCTGGGGAGCAGGCAGGGATGTGATAAACACCCTGGCTGGGTAGTACTAGGGGGATCTCCATCCAGGAGCGGGCTCCATGCCTCAGTGATGAAGTCATTGGGAAAGAGCCTGATTCAACTGGACCAGATCCGGCTGACAGAGTGAGACATGGAATCAGAGGGACACACACTCCCTACACACACACTCTGTTTTTTTCCCACTGTATCATTCACTGTAATTCAACTAACATATTACTTCTACTATCATTAACAGTATTTTATTTGACCACATAACAGCAATTCTACTGTTTGTATTACAGTGTGAACAAAACAAACTAACTGTCTGAATAAGTGATTTGAAACTTTACATTGAAAAACTTTAATTGGCCCATAAGTCAAATTAAATGGGCACCTTTTATGTGAATGGTTTAATCATTGATATTCAGAGGTGTGACAAAGACTTGCAGGTTTCAGTTTCTCAGGTCAGACAGACACAATGCCATTAACACCAAGCCTGAGTTTCTGGATGTAGGCCTATCTGGTTATACTGGCAGAAGTGTTATGTTTGATGTGAACTTGGGTTCTGATGGTCTTATGTTGTACAAGCTCTTTGTTGGTGTGTTGTAACTAGTTGGATCTGGCCAGAGGATAGCTACCTGAACTAGCTGTCATGTCCTGCCTATGAGTTGGAGGTGTGTGTATAGCTGTGTATGATCACGCCACTAGTGTTCATGTGTGCTTGTTTGAGAGTGAAAAAGTGTGAGAGATTTTGTGGTTGTGTGTATTTTTTATATATTTTTTTATTTAACCTTTATTTAACTAGGCAAGTCAGTTAAGAACAAATTCAAATTTACAATGACGGCCTGGCAAAAGGTCTCCTGCAGGGACGGGGGCCTGGGATTTAAAAACAAATGTATACAATATAAATATAGTACAAAACACACATCACAACAAGAGAGACAACACTACAAAAATACATACCTAAGACAACAACATAGCATGGCAGCAACACATGACAACACAGCATGGTAGCAACACAACATAACAACAACATGGTAGCAGCACAAAACATGGTACAAATATTATTGGGCACAGTCAACAGCACAAAGGTCAAGAAGGTATGTCTTTGTGTGCAAATCTCTGTGTGTAAGAGAGTGAGAGAAAGTGTGTGTGTGTGTGTGCCCCTCTCCCTCCTCAGAGGTGGCAACCTGAGCTGTGTGTGTGTGTGTGTGTATGTGTGTGTGTGTAGGGCAGCTTCAGAAGAGGCCAGGGGTCATAGGTTACCTCTGACTCATGTTCTGTGGAATTTGGTCTCAAGGAAATGAAAAAAAAATAATGAGAAAAAAAGTTTTTTTCTTCCTCTCTGTAACGGCAGCAGGAAATAATAGCACATAACAAATCGGAATGTTAATGATGGTCACAAATTAACCCTTACATGTTTTGTCCTCTATGTAAGAGGAGGATGTGGTGGTGGTGGTTTGAGGAAGGAAGCCAGTCTGATTTCCCTCCAAAACCCCCCATCTATATCCTTGTGAGATCTTAAGAACACGGTTCAGCACTTGAGCAATTCACACCTCCCTGGCAATTTATCAATGAGCTGCTTTCCTCCTTGTTGTGACTTAGCCATGAGTAGGCAGACAGACCTTTCCTCAGCTAGAATGGGCACTCAAAACACTGACAGCGGCTATCTGATTTGGCACTACTTGTTTCATACAGGCAGACATCTATATCATGATGCATTATGTGCTAATCATTTCCATTCATCTAAGCGGGGCCTAGGCCCTACCCCTTACTTGTCAGCATGTGGACATGTAGGAGTAGTCCCCAGGTCTGCTGGCAGGGCTTCAGTCACAGCCTCTCGTCTCCTCCATCATTAGACAGAACACTGTTGATTTGACCGGTTGACCATCAGCGTCTGGAATATGAAGTGCTTTTTGTGTTGTTGAGGTTTTTTCAGTCATAACAAGCATTCATTGATTCATTGTGTGGGAGTAGAGTCAGTAGGCAACCTGGGAGAGAGAGAGAGAGAGTGTGTGTGTGTGTGTGTGTGTGTGTGTGTGTGTGTGTGTGTGTGTGTGTGTGTGTATGTGTATGTGTTTTTGTATGTTCCAGTGTGTGTGTGATGATACCTCTACCTCTTGTGTATCTGAGTCAGTCCTCAGTTCCCACCGCTGACCTGTGATAGTGCAGTGAGCTCACAATGTGAGGAGAAATAAGATGCACCACCTGATTGATAAAGTCACCCCTTCCATGTATCTACGGTATGCATCCCACAGTTTATATCACTTCATAACATTAACAAGAGAGTAATTACAAATATCTGATCAAAAGTACATGTGCTGTATATCAATGTAAAAAAAAAAAAAAGTATCCACTCATTGTTTGCTGCAAAAGTGATCTGTTATTTTAGGTTAGTGATACATTACAAGTCATAAAGTCACACCCTGTGCCCTAGCTGGCGTCTGCTCCCACGTTCTGTCCACAAAGCTGCTTTAGCGGGGGCTCTGTAGTCCAAACATACCACCTTATCTGGTCAATGGCACCATATATTTGCTCTCAGTGTCGCATATTGATTAAATCTAACCTTAAGTTTTCTCATAAAAACAACATTGATGTATTTGTCTAAAAGAAGTATTTAGCTAACTTTTGATCCCATATGATTGGCCTTAATAATGAATTTAGGCCTATAGGTTATTGTATTTTATTGAACCTTTATTTAACTATCTTCAGTTTGATTATTTTTGTTTAATGTATTTATTTAGACACTGGTATATTGTGAGTCACTGAATGACGACCCGTCTGATATAAAAAGTATTAGATGGAGGATTTTAACATTTTTTATGAATATCTAATGCTTAAGTTTCAATCGTTTAAATTATCACTGAATATTGTGATGGTATTTTAGCTATTCAAAATTGATATCTTTTTAACCTGCGAATTATAATAGTTTTGTCTCCCATCGGAGACATTGCAATGTTTTTTCTCCCGTCGGTTTGCATCATTTGATTCCTATTTTGACTCCCTTATTATGGTTCACTGAAAATATACTTAACTCATTCAATGTGAGAAATGGAATGTAGCATTCAAAGTAGAATAGATTTAGAATGATCTATTCATCCGAATTGACAGAATTGATTCAAATCTATCATTTACATTTGTGAGACGTTTTTGTTCAGTTGACTACAATTATGTTTGCTTGTCGTTATTTTAGGGAGAAATGTTATTTTGAAACCATTGACATTATTTTTGCTAGAATCCATAAACATCAATTATGACTGCTCTATTTAATATCCCTATTACGGAAACTAGATAAAAGCCATGTTTCTCTTTAATAGGGAAATCTTCATTTTGTATTTGATTGTGTAGTTAATTCTAAAAGTGTCTAGGTTTTTCTTGTTTGCTTTAAATTCTTTCTTTAGTTATTAAATTCACATATGTGTATATTTCTCCACCCACTCACACTATTAGACCCACACTGTAGGTGAATAGTAAATATATTGATGTTCTAGTATTGTAAACCACATGATTTCAACAAACATGGTGGTTACTAGGTTTGTTCAGTAGCTGTTGAGCAAATAGCAGGAATTTAAAGTTGACTGAATAACACTATTTTATTTGGATTTTAACTAAATACAGCTACTCCCACTCTCCCTCTTATGATTAACGAGCCACCAAACTCAGGACGTGATGACAAAAATAATTGAAGAGAAAACATTTCATTTAAAAACTCACAGAGAGTAAATCTACTACAACAATGACCAGTCATCACAGTTTAAAAACAATGTTTTACATCACAAGCATTTTAATGCATGCCTTCAGAAATCATACTTTTTCCAGATTCTACATACTCACATTCTCACTGGTCCTCAACCCTGCACCTTAGAGGCTGCTGCCCTCTGTACATATACATTGAATCACTGGTCACTTTAACAATATTTACATACTGTTTTACTCGTTTCATATGTATATACTGTGTTCTAGTCAATGCCATCCTATTCAACTATTGCTGTATATATACTATTCTATACTATGTATACTACAGATAGATATACATTTTCTATCCACACGCTGTCCATAATGTCTATATATCCCGCAATAACATCTGCAAAATATGTGTATGCACCCAATAAAATGTGATTTGATTTTAATGTCACTTTTTAAATTCCTCTTCAACAAAAATACATTACAATCACTGTCTGAGCTTCTTACAAAAATACAGCACAAAATAAGGTTTTTAAAATACTCACAGGTATATAAAACAAAGCAAGATTAGAAGAAACATCTTAAGTCCAGAAGGTTCACAAAGCATTGGTCTATAGAAAGTTCTAGAACGTTTGAGAGAGTTCCAAAAGCTCAAAACAGGTAGATGTATGTACATAAGGACACACAGATACAGCCCTAAGGTATTAAAAGCATGTTTATGGCTGTTCGGTTTGAGTTTCTGTCTACTTGTTGAGTGTTTGCGCCGGGTTCATGACTCACTATTGCTCATCGTACAGGGCATGAATTGAGCCCGCTATTTCTCAAACCCTGACTTTCTCTCTTTGTTCTTGTCAGTTAGTTTTTAGTCAGTTGGAAATTGAATCTCATTTGATTTTGGAATGTATTTGTTTGTCTTTGAGTTACGTTATTACTAGGATTGTTGTACTAGTTAGCATTTTGGAAGCAGTTTGGTTTCTAGGTGTGTAAAAGGTGTTTGGGATTAAAGAATTTGAAGGATGAATGGGGTAGGGGACTAAACTTTAATCCACTCATCTTCCTCAGTTGGTCTTTCGATCCTTATTTGAATCTTATTTTGGGTGTTCTTTATTGTGTCAGTTGAGCATGATCCATCTCTAGGCTTCTCTTTGTGATTTGCAGCCTTTTTTCTGTCCATTCCTGATGAGGATGTCGGTAACTCTGTGTTTGGTTAATGATTAAAAGAAACGTAACTGTTGTAAACTCATGCAAACGCTGAAGCTGATACAACTTGTTTTCTTACACAATTAGAGGGAAGGTGTGTGTGCGCATGAGCGTGTGTGTGTATGTGAGAGAACACACGGACGTGTGTGTTCAGCATGTAGGGAATTACTGTAGTTTGAAAGACAAAGTAAGTTATCAGTCCTGGTATATGACCATGCCCTGCCTTTTGTGAACATACGGTTTGTGCCTTGAGTTGTGTCTTGGAACATACCACCCCCACCCGCCATTACAGAAGGAGTCGGAATGCTTTTAACAATGGTGGTAAAGGGATATAATTGACAGTGTTCTGCCACCAAAGAGTATAAGTGAAGGTCTTTAGTATGTATTTGTTCAGTGATTAATCACTAACTCCTGACTAGGGATGGGCCATTCTCTGTTCCAGAGCATTGTCTCTCTCTTTATCTCTCTCTCTCTCTCTTTCTCTTACTCTCTCTCTCTCTCTCTCTCTCTCTCTCTCTCTCTCTCTCTCTCTCTCTCTCTCTCTCTCTCTCTCTCTTCCTTTCTTCTTTGTGTGTGTGTGAGGTGGGGTGGGTTGGGGTGGGGGTGGGTGGGGCAGTGTGCTTGTAGTTGGTGGCTGAATCTTGTAAAGGGTTTTCCTAATATGGGCTGTCTTACTGAGCCTTCTCCTCCTATGGCTGGTAGAGGGCAGGGCCTTCCCCCTCTCTCAGCCAGTGATGACACAGGCACGACTCACTTCCTCATTAATTGGCTGAAACCAGTTCTTACAGGAACCGCCGGTGATAAATGTGAGAGTTCTGAGAAGTCATTCATTTCTACTCGCTCGCTGCAGCCAAGAGGAGAGGAGCAGTGCAGGGGAGTTGAACGGGTTCACGGATGTGTGGGTGCCGGAGCCGCAGTGTGTGTGTCTGTGGATTTAGAGGACAAGCCAACTTTTTCCCCTTTTCTTTTCTCTCTTTACAAAAAAACAAAAAACAAGCTAAAGTGCGTAGGATATGTAGCTCTCAGTACATCCTGTACTTTTCAGTGTTTAATTTTTTTTGGTCTTTTCTGAATTCCTGTCTGTGGGGATGAGCTGTTTGAGACCGCAGTCTCTCTCTCACGTGCACACTCTGTGTGGAAGGATGGAAGCAAGGAGGGAGGGGAAGCAACACTGTACAGGAGGCAGTGCAGCATGTCTCCCTTTGTTGCTGCCCTTGGCCTGGTGGTGAGTAACAATGATGTGACGTGCTCTGCCCCCTCCCCTCTCTCTCTCTTTTTCCCCTCCCTCTCTCCCTCTCTTTTTCCCTCAATTTGTTGGCTGTGTGGCAGTGCTATCCCAGGGCTGGGCGCCTCTCTACAGAAGCCCTTCAGGGAGTACTTGGAGGCCCAGAGGGCCAAGATGCACGGGAGAGGGGACCCCAGCCGTAAGTACCTCGTCCTCTACTGTACTCTACCACCTCCCTCATGGAGGGGCCTTTCTCTGAAGAATATGTTTCCCTCGCTGTTTTATTTTATTCTTTCCACTTTTCTTTGTTTTCTCACTCACTCTCGTTCTCTCATTAATTTTCCATTTCAAATGTGCTTTCCTTTCAATCCCTTTTTCTTCTCTCTTTTTTCAATCTTTTATTTTCTCCGATTTGTCATCCTTTCATCTCTCCCTGACTGTCTTTCTTCTACAGTAGTGGGATGAATATCAACAGTGCAGATGATATCGTAGTCCAGCAGTAGTAATGTAATAGTACTGTGCCTCAGGCAGCGTTTAGAGTGACAGGGAGCGGGTTCGCTGGGTGCACGGCGGGCTGGGCAGGCTTAGGAGGGGCTGAGGGAGAGGGGGCCAGTGTAGGGTCTGGCTGTAGCTCTGGTAGTAGTGTTACCGCTGTTATCACTTAACAGTGTTAGCAGTAGGTATGCTGAGTCATGCTCAGTCTGAGTGGATGGAAGGGTGTGTGTGAGTGGTCAGTCACTCCCCCGTGTCACAGAGTGCCCTGCCTGAACCCATTGCTAGCGCTGACTGGGGACCAGAGACCGGGGCGGGGTCCCCCCAGCCCTGCCAATGACAATCCATCAAAAAAGCAGTCTGGAACAGAACGAGTCAGTTGTAGCTGGAGCCATATCTCTTTGAAAGCTTTTTTCATTTTCTCTCCTTCCCTTTCTTTCTCTGTCTCTCGCTCTTGGTCGCTGCCTCCCTCTCTCAAAGTGATTCATTGAAAACATTTTTATAATTTTCCCTCCTCCGAAGCTAGTGAGAGAGAGAAAAAAAGGAAAAGAGAGACTGAGTTGCACAACGAGAGATTAAGGCTGTTTCTAGAACAATGTTCCTTTTTTCTTGTAACTTGAACCTCCTGCAGTTATAGGAGAAAAGAGGTCATTTAACTTTGGGAGAGTGAGGCTGCCAGTTGGGGTCACTAGGGGTGAGGGAGGAGGTTGGCGGGTTCGCTTTTTACTACCACTGATCTCGGTTCTGCACATGGATGGATGTGGGAGCGGATCCCATCCCACACAGATAGAACATAGGTTCTACTTTAGCATCAGGGACCAAAGACAAGGGAGGTAGACTCCATAGAAATCAGCGTCTCGCCCTTCTATTTCTGTTCTGTTCCTCGTAGGACGAACTGGCTGTTGTGCGTCTTTGAGAAGGTGATCGTGGTCATGGTTTGTTTCTTTGTCTGCTCCATTGTCAACTCCACAGCCCAGAGCTATGCCAAGCGCCAACAGCAGCAGAAGTACAATGAGGGCAAAAGCAAGTGAAGGCGACACTGAGAGGAGAGCAGCTAGCCTAGCATACATTCTGGGCTCTCGCTCAAATAATCCCCAGCACAAACTTTCTGCTTCTTCCTAATTTTTCGCTCTTTACCAATAATCTCCAATGAGACACAAACCGTCATAATCCCAATTATGGGCGTCCATGTTATCGATTGATGGACATCCACCATGTGAAGGAACCGTTTTCTTTGTTTCTGTAGTGGTAATGAAGTTTATCCGTTTACCTTGAACTTGGACTTCATTTATTTGTTTGCCAGGCTTTTTATAGAGATGATGGCTCATAGTTTTTGGTTTCCTTGAGTGGTTGTTCACTATAAGGTAGGTGTTGGCAATTTGGTGTGGTGTTGTATGGATAGGACATCCATTTCATTGAGCAGCTCTACGGTGACTGTGTGTGGGTGGGTGAGCAGCTCTGCGAGGCCTTAAGTATTCTTGGGTCCAGCTTCCAGTACTACAACTAATGGTCTTATCATAGAGCCACTTTATTTACGGGATTATGTTTGGCTTGGACGGGTTTTATTTTTTAATTTACATTTTTTGGGCTGGATGGGTTCTATTTGACTAAGGTTATATATTACTTAAGTTCCCCGAGGCCTAATCATTTTTTCCCAGTTAATTTATTAGGAGTTGTTATTTTCGTAGTTTTTTTTCAACTGTTGTGGCATTATGGTAATACAAGGTTACGAACATTAAATGGATTCCTTGTTAATAATCTTATGAATCAGTTTTTCCAAATTCTACTTCTACAAATCTGCCGTAGATAGATCTCAATCGATCAAAATGGGGAGTTAAAGAACCCGATGTGTATCTGTAGGCCTACATACGTACTGCTATTGATGTAATTTGTACGCTTTAAAATTCCAGAGTGATCACCTTTGGCTCAGACATGATAAATTATCCATGAATCAATCTGCTGGTCCCTTTGTCTGGAGTTATTGTTCTACTTCCAATAAGAGAGCACATGAGTCAGACCCAGGGCTCCTCAACCAACCAGATGCACTGATGGATTGAATTAGATCTCAGTGTGTGCAACTTTTGTTACTCTTCCTTATTGAGCCTTTCATTCGGATCCCAAGTTGTGTTTGGTG
Source organism: Oncorhynchus mykiss (assembly GCF_057628025.1). Classification (NCBI taxonomy): domain Eukaryota; kingdom Metazoa; phylum Chordata; class Actinopteri; order Salmoniformes; family Salmonidae; genus Oncorhynchus; species Oncorhynchus mykiss. The sequence continues at coordinate 34,380,460 of NC_143033.1, read as the reverse complement.
GTATCTGTTTAGTTCATAAGATCATTTAGGGGATTATAAGATATTTTGTGCCTGGTTTGAAGCTCGTGGTAAGTGTTCCCTTTGTCTTCAGTGCCTGTAAAGCTTGGACGCTCTGTAAGCTCATGTTCACCATTACTCTGGAAGGAAGGAGGAAAGGAAGGGCAGCACTTAAAAAATGATGTTATGCCATCAATGTTTCTTTTTTATGTATCTTAAGCTCGTTGGATAACGTCAGCTGGTTCGTGATCCAAGATTCCTCTTTTTCTTAATTGCTTGTGAAATGTTTTTTTTTCTTCTATTTTTTCTGCTCCGTTGCCCTGGTATGTTGGTTTGGGAGCTCCGGGCAGGCAGGCAGGGTGGGGAAAGAGAGAAAGCAGAGAGAGAGATCGAGTGCAGTGAAAAGCTTCTGTGGCATTACCTCGAGTGAACCCTCTTAGGAACTCGCTGCACTGCCCCAGTGACGGAGCCAGGAGACAAATCAGTCGAGTAGATTCAAAACAGAGGGGCACTGTTGAACGCACAGAGCCTACCTCCCTCCGCTCTGCTGCAGCTCTGCTAATCACACTATTCAAATACAGCCTCTCTCTCTCAGGGTAAGTAATGAAAGGATTTTTTTCCTGTTCTTTCTTCGTGTTGCGTGTGTGTCTTAGGCATGTCCGTCACACTCTCGGCCTGTCAGATAGCTTATCAGACTGGTGTTGGCTGTTACATTGCAAGGCGACAACAGTCTGTAGGCTGTCTGACATTTCGGGCTCTTTCATCTGACCAGCATCCTGTTTTCTCCTTGTCCGTCTGGTGGTGTTGTCATTGCTGAAGCATCAGTTCCCATTTTGAGCTGCGTGTTCTGATGTTATAGTTTCTCTGTTAGCCCCTCTGTTTGTAAAATGATGTTTGAGACACAAGTCTGTTGTTTATTTACTCTTCTATCGATGTATTCTTTATTGACTTTGTTTAAAGTGGTTCTATCGCTATGTCTGTCTGTACATGAAAATGTATTGCCGTGAATGTGTCCCATTGGTGTATGTGTCTCCATTTTTTAAAAGGGTGTGTGTTTCCGGGGTTTAGCTCAGTCCCCTTGATTTCCAGAGAATCAGGAAAGCACACACCTTATTGCAAACATTCTATTGTGACATACAGCCAGTGTTTGCTCTGGTACACACAGTCCTCACCTCAGGTAGGTCCCCTTTACACTTTCCTCTTTTCTCTCACACACTTCTTTCCAGTTTCCACTATTGCTCAATAGCTGCATTTTTTTTTGTCTAATGTTGCATTTTATTGGTACTGTTTTTCTTGTTTTTGCTTCAGGGTTTGTATTTACAATTGTAGAAAAAGCTGAAATCATGGCTTGACCATTAGATGTTCTTTCTGTGGTCATAAATCCGTAGAGCCAAGATGACTTACCTTTTGAGAAATGACTTTTGTTTTTCTGGAATATGGGGGAAACTTTTTCCTGGTTATAAAAGCAACATCCTTGGATAACATTGGAATGGTCCCGCTGGCTCAGGGAGTATGTTTTCCTTGGCAGTTTCAGAACGTCCTGTTCCATAAGGGAGCCCCCTTTTTTGGTGTCTGTGTGTGTGTGTGTGTGTGTGTGTTTACGTTTCTATGTGTAAATGTCTGTGTAATGGTGGGTGTCTGTTTTTCAATGTATGTATATACTGTTTTAGCTGTTTTCTCTTTTAATAAAGTGAACTGTATTAAAGTCGCTGGGTTTTGTTCATTATTTTTGAAATCATGTGATATGCAGTGACTATGACCACACAACCCAATAGTACTGACCCTAGAGTTCCACAGAGATATTCACATATCAGCCTTTGGGAGGGACAGGAAGGACATTGGCTCGTTTTCTCTCACATTTCATCCTCTTATGTTTCACATGTAATGGTTATCACATTACAGACTCTCACCCTTCAACATTTACATCATATTACTTTCAGATTGCAAATCAAGTAAGCCGTGCGAGGTTCAGTAACCAATGTGTTTGATAATGGTTTACGGAAAATGACTATTGGGTTACAGTTATGGATTATTTATGTCTGAATGATGGACATTACCATCATATCATGTTTTTATAGATCCTGTAGAAGGCTCATCAGCCTTCATATGGGTTCAGACACCTAAATTAGTCCTAGGGTGGATCTAGATGTATAAGAAATTAGTTCAGTCTCCTCAAACATCTGCAGGTATGCTCTCTGTTTGACCATTTCTGTTTCTAATGGAGAAGACAACAGCAGGCAATTCACAGTACAGTAGTGAGTAGTTTTTTGTTCTGGGGACAGATATAGCCTATATGATGTCCCAGTAGTGATACAGGGCTCTCTGTATGAGAAGGACTGTACACAGAACAGCCAGCCACACCCAGACCAACACACAGACTCCCTTCCAGGGTTTATGATGATGGCAATGATAATGCTGAAAACCAACCAATATGTAATTATTGTATCTTGCCTGTCCAAACAGGCTTGGCTAGCGGTATTCAAATGACGAGGCCACTTTTGTTCTTTTTTTCCTATGAACCACCTCACTGCTGCCGAGTGGCGCCGTGGTCTGTTAACATTTTACTTTTTAAAAACATACTTGAAAAAAACTCAATCAATAAGCAAACAGTTGTACTATTCTGTTAAATTTTGAACCAGGCAGTTTATTTATTTGGGTTGTTCTCTAGAAGTGCTCCTGAGTGGCGCAGTGGTCTAAGACACTGCATCTCAGTGCTTGAGGCGTCGCTACAGACACCCTGTTTCGAATCCAGGCTGTATCACAACCAGCCGTGATTAGGAGTTCCATAAGGCGACTCACAATTGGTCAAGCATCATCCGGATTTGGCCGGTGAAGGCCGTCATTGTAAATAAGAATTTGTTCATAATTGACTTGCCTAGTTAAATAAAGGTTCAATTTAAATAAAAATTTAAAAATATATATTTATATATAACACCAGTGCCAGTTTGGCTGGCTGCTGCTCATCTATCTGTTCATGTGTTGAGCATCTGGGAGCCTGCTGGTGGTTAGGCTTGAGACACACACACACACACTGAGTGCTCTCTCTTTCTGTGGGGGGCTTCTCCCCTCCCTGTCAACGCTAACCAGCGAGGCACGCCGGAATATCCCTGACTTCATTTACACTCCCACAACCCAATGAGCCCACATGTGGCTATCCACTTAACTCCATTCACACATATTGTTGGATAATTTTTTCTGGTGGTGGGATGGGTGGGCGTCTGGCTGATTAAGATATTCATGTGAATGTATACTTAGTTCCAGGGTGATGAACGTAGTGGTCTACTCCAACAGGCAGGTTTGGGCGGTGTCTATGATAGCAATTGTAAACGTCTGGATGAAGACCTACTGTTGGTCAGGGTTTGGTACAGTACAGTACCATTTCACATCTGAGTTCACCTCAGGAGCTTACAGGGGAATGACACCAGTCAGTGACTGAAAAACATGGCCTCTTTCTTCCTAAAGCACAGAAGAGAAAATGGCACAAGTCTCATCACTAATCAATTTATTCAAAAGAACAACAGAGTTTGTGCTGGGGTAGGAGCATGAAGTCCACATGACCATCATTGTAAATAAGAATTTGTTCTTAACTGACTTGCCTAGTTAAATAAAAAATATAAAAATGAAATGAGGGTCCTACAAGGGGAAGAGGAAGATGGGTCCTGAGTCTGAGGGTGCTGCTCTTACATCTCGGCAGCGCTGTGGTCTACCTATATGCTCAGTACCCACTTCATGTGTTAGTTAATTAGAAGTCATATGCGTTTCGGAAGCTGAGAACACAGATTGGGGGAATGAGTCGACACTGGTTTTGTTGGGCACTCATTGGACTGCAATTTGAAACAGGGTTGACCATTTAAATGTTAGTTTGCAACCACTGGCATGCCGAGACAGTAAAATGGACATGAATTGCTCATTTACCAAATCATTATCAGTGATTTGCATTTGTATGTCATTTTGGGTTAAAGTGAGAGATGAAAATCTTCACATGCTCCATTCTGCACAAACCGCATGCATTGATGCAAGTCACCAGTCTCTGTTTCTACTGAATATGCATGTGGGCTTAATTTCTGAGTAAGAAACCCACAACATTTGCCTCATCTGTTCCAAACTGACCATAGTAACGCTATTGGGTTCCTCTGAAAACACACACACACACACACACACACACACACACACACACACACACACACACACACACACACACACACACACACACACACACACACACACACACACACACACACACACACAAACTTCCAAACTGACCATTGTGTCCTTTCAGGGTCTTTCCTCTAAAATCACACATGCATGCAGGCTCGCACACAATAACCACTTCTGAACAGACCAAACTACAGACCGCTATGGCATGAATAATGCCCTTTATTGTGGTGTTACAGCCTACAGATATCTAACTAATCAACTGCTTCAAAAAGCATGTTTTCATGTTCTTGTAACTTTGTCCATCTGAGTGTGTAGCTATAGTGACACACTATTTTTGATAGATATGCTGTTTCAGAATGACTGTATAGATGTAGGATCTTAAGTTGATCACTCTTTGGTTGCTGAGAATATTCCTGCATAGGAGTAAATGCTAAATGTTAGTGTATTCAACGTTAAAAAAGGCTTCTAATGTTTGTAACTTCCAGAGGTGGGCCCAATTCACTATTATTTGAGTCACAAGCAAGTCTCAAGTCAAAAGGTCTGAGTCTCAAGTCAAAAGGTCAGATTCTCAAGTCAAAAGGTCAGAGTCTCAAGTCAAAAGGTTCGAGTCTCAAGTCAAAAGGTTTGAGTCTCAAGTAGAACGGGTCACGACTTGAGTCAATTCCAAGTTGTGCATTCTAAGAGCAAGTCAAGTCAAAAGTTTAAGTCAAATCTCAAGTCAAGTAAAAACAATCTATACTCACAACGACTTGATCAGCTACAATTCTTTGTCTATTTATCGAGGCTACCAGACAGACCTTTTCATTATTTTGTCTACCACATGTCTTTATTAGCCTATGGAATTGAAAAATAGGGACATGTAGCAGTCATAAGGGCATGACATCAGCCCAGCTCAGAGTGCAGATTTATTTACAGGTCAAATCAAATCACATTTTATTTGTCACATGCTCCGAATACGTAGACCTTACAGTGAAATGCTTACTTACAAGCCCGTAACCAACAATGCAGTTTTTAGAAGAAAATTAAACTAAAAAAAGAAAAGAAATAAAAGTAACAAATAATTAAAGAGCAGCAGTAAAAAAACAATAGCGAGGCAATATACAGGGGGTACCGGTACAGAGTCAATGTGCGGGGGGAACCGGTTAGTCGAGGTAATATGTACATGTAGGCAGAGTTATTAAAGTGACTATGCATAGATAATAACAGAGAGTAGCATCTGCGAAAAAGAGGGGGGGGGGGGGGGGGGCAATGCAAATGGATGTTCAGGAGTCTTATGGCTTGGGGGTAGATGCTGTTTAGAAGCCTCTTGGACCTAGACTTGGCTCTCCAATGGTGAAAGCTCCATATCATACAAAATATACAAGTCGATTAACCAAATATAAATGGGCAAACGGACACTGGTAGCTGGCAAGACTGTACAGCTTCCCCTTGAGAAACCAAATCGAATCCATCAAACAAGAGCTCAAACGGGTAGGCCTACATAATATAAACACCCCGAGACCATACCTTTACCCAATTGGCAATTGCAACCATTAAACTGGTTCTACAACATAAAAGGTTATTTCCACATATATTGTTACATTGGTACATTCATCTTAATCAGACAATGATATTTCAACACCATGCGTACAAGGAACAATCATGTTATCTTATTCAACGTTCTGACTCCAAAGCGTGGAGAGCAGGCCGTAGCCTACTAGCCTACTACATAGCCTACTTCTATGCGTACTGAGGCGCATAGAAATAGGCACATAGAAATCCTGTTACGCACAACAAAAATGACAGACATACGATTTATGCCGAGTCCAAAACAACTGGAAAAAATACTAGGTCAAATCATGACGTCAGTGATTTTCAGGTCAGAAAGTCGGAGCTCTCGAAAGAGGACCGAGTTCCCGAATTGGACCTCCGAGTTGGGTGATCCAATCAGAGCGCTGAGTTAGCGTTTCACTAAAACTGTAGCAGTTTTTTTTGCAAGGGTCTCTGACTGTATGTAGAGTAATCCAGGAAGACTCTGTGCCACAAAATGAGTGACTAAACATTAAAGTCATCAGTCCCAAGTCAAAGTTGAGTTATTTATTTTCTATCAAGTCAAGTCATCAAATGTTGTACTCAAATCAGACTCCAGTCCAAATCATGTGACTCGAGTCCACAACTCCTAAATGTTAGGCTTGATTTGTCATGATGAAAACTGGAGCAATTCTTCTTCTTCAACGAGTCGGAGGGGAAGGATTTACTTTGGACGACTGACAGGGCCCTCATCCCCTTCTTTCGCAGGAGGAAAAGACAGAGGTATCGTGGACGACGGTCCGGGTGCCTTGTAAGGATCCGTCTCCGACAGGGTAATCTACCTGTACCATCGGTCCTATTAGCCAACGTACAATCAATTGATAAGAAAATAGATGAACTACGAGCACGGACTGTATATCCTACTAACGGGACATTAGAAACTGTAATATCTTATGTTTCACAGAGTCGTGGCTGAACGACGACATGATTAACACACAGCTAGCAGGTTTTAATCATTTTCGGCAGCTGCCTCTGGTAAGGCAAGGGGCGGCGGACTATGTATATTTGTAAACAACCGCAGGTTTTATTTTGTTATTTATTTTATTTCACCTTTATTTAACCAGGTAGGCCAGTTGAGAACAAGTTCTCATTTACAACTGCGACCTGGCCAAGATAAAGCAAAGCAGTGCGACTAACAGCTTTCTTCGGTTGAAGTAGAGTCGGACCAAAATGCGGCGTGGCTATTGAGATTCATGTTTAATAAAATAACGTAAACACAAATCAATACAAAAACAATAAACGTAATGTGAAAACCGAAACAGCCTAAACTGGTGCAAACACACACAAGACAGTTACAAGGACACTAAGGACAATCACCCACGAAACACCCAAAGAATATGGCTGCCTAAATATGGTTCCCAATCAGAGACAACTATAAACACCTGCCTCTGATTGAGAACCACTTCAGACAGCCATAGACTTCACTAGAACACCCCACTAAGCTACAAACCCAACACACCACATACAAAAACCCATGCCACACCCTGGCCTGACCAAAAAAATTAAAATAAACACAAAATACTTCGACCAGGGTGTGACAGAACCCCACCCCCCCCCCCCAAGGTGCGGACTCCCGGACGCACCAAAAACCATAGGGGAGGGTCCAGGTGGGCGTCTGTCCATGGTGGCGGCTCCGGCGCGGGACGTGGACCCCACTCTATCAAAGTCTTAGTCCCTCCTCCTCGCGTCCCTGGATAGTCCACCCTCGCCGCCGACCATGGCCTAGTAGTCCTCACCCAGAACCCCACTGGACTGAGGGGCAGCTCGGGACTGAGGGGCAGCTCGGGACTGAGAAGAAGCTCAGCACTGAGAGGAAGCTCAGCACTGAGAGGAAGCTCAGCACTGAGAGGAAGCTCAGCACTGAGAGGAAGCTCAGGCAGGTAGTTGGATCCGGCAGATCCTGGCTGGCTGGTGGTTCTGGCATATCCTGGCTGACTGGCAGATCTGGAAGAGTCTGGCTGACTGGCAGATCTGGAAGAGTCTGGCTGACTGGCAGATCTGGAAGAGTCTGGCTGACTGGCAGATCTGGAAGAGTCTGGCTGACTGGCAGATCTGGAAGAGTCTGGCTGACTGGCAGTTCTGGCTGCTCCATGCTGACTGGCTGCTCCATGCTGACTGGCGACTCTGGCTGCTCCATGCTGACTGGCGGCTCTGGCTGCTCCATGCTGACTGGCAGCTCCTTGCAGACTGGCAGCTCCTTGCAGACTGGCAGCTCCTTGCAGACTGGCAGCTCCTTGCAGACTGGCAGCTCCTTGCAGACTGGCAGCTCCTTGCAGACTGGCAGCTCCTTGCAGACTGGCAGCTCCTTGCAGACTGGCAGTTCTGAACAGGCGGGAGACTCCGGCAGCGCTGTAGAGGCGGAAGGCTCTGGCAGCGCTAAACAGGCGGGAGACTCCGGCAGCGCTGTAGAGGAGGAAGGCTCTGGCAGCGCTAGATAGGCGGGAGACTCCGGCAGCGCTGGAGAGGAGGAAGGCTCTGGCAGCGCTAGATAGGCGAGGCGCACTGTAGGCCTGATGCGTGGTGCTGGCACTGGTGGTACAGGGCAGAGGACACGCACAGGAAGCCTGGTGCGGGGAGCTGCTACCGGAGGGCTGGGGTGTGGAGGTGGTACTGGGTAGACCGGACCGTGCAGGCGCACTGGAGCTCTTGAGCACCGAGCCTGCCCAACCTTACCTGGTTGAATGCTCTCGGTCGCCCTGCCAGTGCGGCGAGGTGGAATAGCCCGCACTGGGCTATGCAGGTGAACCGGAGACACCGAGCGCAAGGCTGGTGCCATGTAAGCCGGCCCAAGGAGACGCACTGGGGACCAGATGCGTAGAGCCGGCTTCATGGCACTTGGCTCGATGCTCACTCTAGCCCGGCCGATACGTGGAGCTGGAATGTACCGCACCGGGCTATGCACCCGCACTGGAGACACCGTGCGCACCTCAGCATAACACCGTGCCTGCCCGGTCTCTCTAGCCCCCCGGTAAGCACAGGGAGTTTGCGCAGGTCTCCTACCTGGCGTAGCCATACTCCCTGTGAGCCCCCCCAATACATTTTTGGGGCTGACTCTCAGGCTTCCATCCGCGTCGCCGTGCTGCCTCCTCATACCGGCGCCTCTCCGCTTTCGCCGCCTCCAGTTCTTCTTTGGTGCGACGATATTCTCCTGGCTGAGCCCAGGGTCCTCTTCCGTCAAGGATCTCCTCCCAAGTCCAGAATTCCTTGGTCCTGTTGTGGTGGGTGATTCTGTAACGGCTTTCTTCGGTTGAAGTAGAGTCGGACCAAAATGCGGGGTGGCTATTGAGATTCATGTTTAATAAAATAACGTAAACACGAATCAATACAAAAACAATAAACGTAATGTGAAAACCGAAACAGCCTAAACTGGTGCAAACTAACACAAGACAGTTACAAGGACACTAAGGACAATCACCCACAAAACACCCAAAGAATATGGCTGCCTAAATATGGTTCCCAATCAGAGACAACGATAAACACCTGCCTCTGATTGAGAACCACTTCAGACAGCCATAGACTTCACTAGAACACCCCACTAAGCTACAAACCCAACACACCACATACAAAAACCCATGCCACACCCTGGCCTGACCAAATAAATGAAAATAAACACAAAATACTTCGACCAGGGCGTGACAGACACAAACAACACAGAGTTACACATGGGAAAAACAAACGTACAGTCAATAACACAATAGAAAAATCTATATACAGTGTGTGCAAATACAGTAAGATTAGAGGTAAGGCAATAAATAGGCCATAGTGGCGAAATAATTACAATTTAGCATTAACATTGGAGTGATAGATGTGCAGATGATGATGTGCAAGTAGAGCAAAAGAGCAACAAAAAAAAACAATATGGGGATGAGGTAGTTGGGTGGGCTATTTACAGATGGGTTGTGTACAGGTGCTGTGATCGGTAAGCTGCTTTGACAGCTGATGCTTAAAGTTAGTGAGGGAGATATATGTCTCCAGCTTCAGTGATTTTTGCAATTCGTTCCAGTCATTGGCAGCAGATAACTGGAAGGAAAGGTGGCCAAAAGAGGAGTTGGCTTTGGGATGACCAGTGAAATATACCTGCTGGAGCTGCTGGTGACCAGTGAGTTGAGATAAGGCGGGGCTTTACCTAGCAAAGACTTATAGATGACCTGGAGCCAGTCGGTTTTTGCGACAAATATGAAGCGAGGGCCAGCCAACAAGAGTATACAGGTGGCAATGGTGAGTAGTATATGGGGCTTTGGTGACAAAACGGATGGCACTGTGATAAACTACATCGAATTTGCTAAGTAGAGTGTTGGAGGCTATTTTGTAAATGACATCGCTGAAGTCAAGGATCGGTAGGATAGTCAGTTTTACGAGTGTATGTTTAGCAGCATGAGTGAAGGACGCTTTGTTGCGAAATAGGAAGCCGATTCTAGATTTAATTTTGGAGTGGAGATGCTTTGAGTTTGGATGGAGAGTTTACAGTCTAACCAGACACCTAGGCATTTGTAGTTGTCCACATATTCTAAGTCAGAACCGTCCAGAGTAGTGATGGTAGTCGAGCGGGCGGGTGCAGGCAGCGATTGGTTGAAGAGCATGCATTTAGTTTTACTTGCATTTAAGAGCAGTTGGAGGCCACAGAAGGAGTGTTGTATGGCATTGAAGTTCGTCTGGAGGTTTGTTAACACAGTGTCCAAAGAAGGGCCAGAAGTATACAGAATGGTGTCGTCTACATAGAGATGGATCAGAGAATCACCAGCAGCAAGAGTGACATCATTGATATATACAGAGAAAATAGTCAGCCCAAGATTTGAACCCTGTGGGACCCCCATAGAGACTGCCAGAGGTCCGGACAACAGGCCCCCCGATTTGACACACTGAACTCTATCTGAGAAGTAGTTGGTGAACCAGGCGAGGTAGTCATTTGAGAAACCAAGGCTATTGAGTCTGCCGATAAGAATGCGGTGATTGACAGAGTCGAAAGCCTTGGCCAGGTCGATGAAGACGGCTGCACAGTACTGTCTTTTATCGATGGCGGTTATGATATAGTTTAGGACCTTGAGCGTGGCTGAGGTTCACCCATGACCAGCTCGGAAACCAGATTGCATAGCGGAGAAGGTACGGTGGGATTCGAAATGGTCAGTGATCTGTTTGTTAACTTGGCTTTTGAAGACCTTAGAAAGGCAGAACAGGATGGATATAGGTCTATAACAGTTTGGGTCTAGAGTGTCTCCCCCTTTGAAGAGAGGGATGACCGCGGCAGCTTTCCAATCTTTAGGGATCTCAGACGATACGAAAGAGATGTTGAACAGGCTAGTAATAGGGGTTGCAACAATTTTGGCGGACAATTTTAGAAAGAGAGGGTCCAGATTGTCTAGCCCAGCTAATTTGTAGGGTTCCAGATTTTGCAGCTCTTTCAGAACATCCGCTATCTGGATTTGGGTGAAGGAGAAGCGGGGGAAGCATAGCCAGCCATAGAAAAATGCTAATTGAAATCGAGACTATCCTGGATTTATCGGTGGTGACAGTGTTTCCTAGCCTCAGTGCAGTGGGCAGCTGGGAGGAATAAGAATAACCAGGCATCCTCTACTGAAGGGATGAGGTCAATATCCTCCAGCATACCCGGGCCAGGTCGATTAGAAAGGCCTGCTTGCTGAAGTGTTTTAGGGAGCGTTTGACAGTGATGAGGGGTGGTCGTTTGACCGCGGACCTATTACGGACACAGACAATGAGGCAGTGATCGCTGAGATCCTGGTTGAAGACAGCAGAGGTGTATTTAGAGGGCAAGTTTGTTGGGATGATATCTAAGAGGGTGCCCGTGTTTACGGATTTGTGGTTGTACCTGGTAGGTTCCTTGATTATTTGTGTAAGATTGAGGGCAGCTATCTTAGATTGTAGGACGGCCAGGGTGTTAAGCATATCCCAGTTTAGGTCACCCAATAGTATGAACTCTAAAGATAAATCAATTCACATATGGAGTCCAGGGCACGGCTGGTGGCTGAGGGGGGTCTATAGCAAGCAGCAACAGTGAGAGACTTATTTCTGGAAAGGTGGATTTTTAAAAGTAGAAGCTCGAACTGTTTGGGCACAGACCTGGATAGCATGACAGAACTCAGCAGACTATCTCTGCAATAGATTGCGACTCCGCCCCCTTTAGCAGTTCTATCTTGGCGGAAAATGTTGTAGTTGGGGATGGAAATTTCAGAATTTTTGGTGGCCTTCCTAAGCCAGGACTCAGACATGGCTAGTACATCAGGTTTGGCAGAATGTGCTAAAGCTGTGAATGAAACAAACTTAGGGAGGAGGCTTCTGATGTTAACATGCATGAAACCAATGCTTTTACAGTTACAGAAGTCAACAAATGATAGTGCCTGGGGAATAGGTGTGGTACTGGGGTCTGCAGTGCCTGGGTTAACCTCTACATCACCAGAGGAACAGAGGAGGAGTAGGATAAGGTTACGGATAAAGGCTAAAAGAACTGGTCGTCTAGTGCGTTGGGAACAGAGAATACACGTGGTCCACGAAATCTAAGGAAGTCTCAAGGTTTTGCTCACCTGAGGTGGAGTATCTCATGATAAGCTGTAGACCACACTATTTACCAAGAGAGTTTACATCTGTATTTTTCGTAGCTGTCTATATACCACCGCAGACTGATGCTGGCACTAATTTTGCACTCAATGAGCTGTATACGGCCATAAGCAAACAGGAAATCGCTCATTCAGAGACGGAACTCCTAGTGGCCAGGGACTTTAACGCAGGGAAACTCAAATCCGTTCTCCCTAATCTCTACCAGCATGTTAAATGTGCAACCAGAGGGGAAAAAACTCTAGAACACCTTTACTCCACACACAGAGATGCGTACAAAGCTCTCCCTTGCCCTCCATTTGGCAAATCTGACCATAATTCTACCCTCCTGATTCCTGCTAACAAGCAAAAACTAAAGCAGGAAGCACCAGTGACTCGGTCAATAAGAAAATGGTCAGATGAAGCAGATACTAAGCTACAGGACTGTTTTGCTAGCACAGACTGGAATATGTTCTGGAATTCTTCCGATGGCATTGAGGAGTACACCACATCAGTCACTGGCTTCATCAATAAGTGCATTGATGACGTCGTCCCCACAGTGACTGTACGTACCCCAACCAGAAGCCATGGATTACAGGCCACATCCGCACTGAGCTAAAAGGTAGAGCTACCACTTTCAAGGAGCGGGACTCTAATCCGGAAGCTTATAAAAAATCCCGCTATGCCCTCTGATGATCCATCAAACAGGCAAAGCGTCAATACAGGGCAGTGTGCAGTGTGGTTGCGATTGCATCCTCTGGGGACCTATTGGGGCGGTAAGCAAATTGGAGTGGGTCTAGGGTGTCAGGTAGGGTGGAGGTGATATGGTCCTTGATATCCATAGCCGATGTCAGTAAGACCTTTAAACAGGTCACCATTCACAAGGCCGCAGGGCCAGACGGATTACCAGGACTTGTACTCTGAGCATACGCTGACCAACTGGCAAGTGTCTTCACTGACATTTTCAACCAGTCTGTAATACCAACATTTCAAGCAGATCACCATAGTCCCTGTGCCCAAGAACACTAAGGTAACCTGCCTAAATGACCCCGTCTGTAGCCATGAAGTGCTTTGAAAGGCTGGTCATTGCTCACATGAACACCATTATCCCAGAAACCCAATACCCACTCCAATTTGCATATCACCACAACAGCTCCACAGATTATGCAATCTCTATTGCACTCCACACTGCCCTTTTCCACCTGGACAAAAGGAACACCTATGTGAGAAGGCTGTTAATTGACTACAGCTCAGCGTTCAACACCATAGTGCCCTCAAAGCTCATCACTAAACACCTTCCTCTGCAACTGGATCCTGGACTTCCTGACGGGCCACACCCAGGTGGTAAGGGTAGGTAACAACACATCCGCCATGCTATCCTCAACATGGGGGCCCCTCAGGGGTGCGTGCTCAGTCCCCTCCTGTACTCCCTGTTCACTCATGACTGCATGGCCAGACACGACTCCAACACCATCATCAAGTTTGCCGGTGACACAACAGTGGTAGGCCTGTTCCCCGACAACGATGAGACAGCCTATAGGAAGGAGGTCAGAGACCTGGCCGTGTGGTGCCAGGACAACAACCTCTCCCTCAACGTGATCAAGACAAAAGAGATGATTGTGGACTACAGGAAAAGGAGGACCGAGCATGCCCCCATTCTCATCGTCTGGGCTGTAGTGGAACAGGTTGAGAGTCCACATCACCACCAAACTATCATGGTCCAAACACACTAAGACAGTCGTGAAGAGGGCACAACAAAGCCAATCCCCTCCAGGAGACAGAAAAGATTTGGCATGGGTCCTCAGATCCTCAAAAGTTTCTACAGTTATGGCAACTGCTCGGCCTCCGACTGCAAGGCACTACAGAAGGTAGTACATACGGCCCAGTACATCACTGGGGCCAAGCATCCTGCCAACAAGGACCTCTATATCAGGCGGTGTCAGAGGTAGGCCCTAGTCATAGGCTGTTCTCTCTGCTACCACACGGCAAGCTGTACCGGAGCGCCAAGTCTAGGTCCAAAAGGCTTCTCAACAGCTTCTACCCCCAATCCAGAAGACTCCTGAATAGCTAATCATAGGGCTACCCAGACCTCTCTTTTACGCTGCTGCTACTCTCTGTTTATAATCTATGCATAGTCACTTTAACCTACATGTACCTATTACCTCAATTACCTCGACTAACCGGTGCCCCCGCACATTGACTATTTACTGGTACCCCCTGTATATCGCCTCACTTGTTATTTTACTGCTGCTGCTTAATTATTTGTTATTTTGATTTTTGACTATTTGACCAGTAGTGGTTAGGATTTAGTTTTCCTAAAATTCTGATTCTATTTGACCTTTGGTCAGATATGGGCAGTTTGAGCAACAGCTTCCAGTCCTCTGCCTACCCACGCCATTGCCAGTGTGGCAGAGTGCCTCACCCTTAACCTAACCGCAAAAGCCAGCCAGGTGGCAATGTCAGCAGGATATAGAGTGTGTGTGTGTATGTGTGAACTGTGAGCATACAGAAGAGAACAGACACACCCTAGTAATCACCTGGCTGGCACAACCTGTCCTGCTCTGTCCCGTTGTTCAAATCTACTGTTCATCACACCACATTCTATTCACTCCAATTCACAGATTACATAACTGTAATAATTTCATGTTTTGTGATTGTTATCCTGTCACTGACTAATACATAACAAAAGAGTGCCCGCTTGCAGTTAATTTTCTTTGGAAAAAGCACTACCATGTTTTCGTGATGATTATTTAAGGGAAGAAACCGACAACATAACCATGTAAGAGCCAATAATTAACGCCCAACTTTTTCCCGTTCTCTCAACTTCTTTGAAGATATTTTGGAAATTGCCCTTTGCAGTCATTTGCAAGTAAATGTCTTCTCTGTCTTTCAACACATCAAAACCAGAAAGCCCCTTTTTGAATCTATTCCTGTGGTTTCATGCTGTGAGGAAGAGAGAAGGGAGCCAATAGGCTCATTTGTTACTTACAGATCAAGCATGCTTCTATCTGCCACCATCATCTAAAGTCATCTGCAGCCAAATACATACCCACAGTCTCTCTCTATGGCCATGAATAAAAACAATATTGTCTATTCATTTGTCCATGTTTGTCTCCCCTTTCTCTCTCATTTCCTCCCTTCCTCTCATCCCTTTTCATTCCTTTCTTTCTCCCTGCCCTGCACCAACAGCCTAGGCCAAAGAATGCATATCACTCAGGTGTCTCAGTTACACACAGGAATCACTAATGAATAAAACATCTTAATGTGCAAGGCAGAGAGTGTTGTAATTGAAGGTTGTACCCATTATACACTGAGTATACCAAACATTAGGAACAGCTTCCTAATATTGAATTGCACCCCCCTCTTTTGCCCTCAGAACAGCCTCAGTTCATTGGGGCATGGGACTCTACAAAGCATTTCACAGGGATGCTGGCCCATGTTGACTCCCATGCTTCCCACAGTTGTGTCAAGTTGGCTGGAAGTACTTTTCGTGGGACCTACTACCATACCCCGTTAAAATGCACTTAAATCTTGTGTCTTGCCCGTTTACCCTCTGAATGGCACACATCCATAATCCATGTCTCAATTGTCTCAAGGCTGAAAAAAAATATGTTTAACCTGTCTCCTCCCCTTCATCTACATGGATTGAAGTGGATTTAACAAGTGATATCAATAAGGGATCATAGCTTTCACCTGTATTCACCTAGTCAGTTTATGTCATGGGAAAGAGCAGGTGTTCTTAATGTTTTGTATACTCCGTGTATATATATATATATATATATATATGTATACACACACACACACACACACACACACACACATACACACATCAAGGACCCCACACACCCCAGCCACAAGCTGAAGCACGAGGACTGATACCAACAGGCTCAGAGACAGTTTCCATCCACAAGCCATCAGACCGCTGAACACTTGAACTGGACTGAACACTTGAACTGGACTGACCACCTGGTCTGATTCGTCCCTCATTAGCACACATGCACTCCCTCATGCACATACCCACACAGACATAGACACACACATATATTATATACATTCATGCTACACACACATCACAACTTCTACTACCAGAAGACTCTTATTATATTGCTCAATTTATACACTTACCCCATCCCCCTTCCCCTATACACGTGTAAATATTGAACTATAAATTGTCACCTCCATTTATTATATATATGCAAAAAATATATATATATTCTACTGCCATTGACTTTATATTTGTATTTTTATATTTGATTATTTCTTACTGTTGTTTCCATTGTCGAGAAGGAACCTGCAAGTAAGCATTTTGTTGGACTACGTATTCCATGTGTATCCCGTACATACGACTAATAAAAAAACGTTCAACTTGAAACACAGTCCCTTTGATCTAGGACCACAGATTTCACAGAGATAGGGCACTGAGTAGAAGTAAGGTGGGGTTTTTTGTGTGTGTGTGTGTGTGTGTGTGTGTGTGTGTGTGTGTGTGTTGAATAAATGCTCCCAGTCATGAGTCATCATCACAGGAATGGTGATGCTATATGTGAAACATCACATCATATAATTCTCACACCACCTCAACCCAAGGTGACTGTGAACATTTATGTGGGTTATTCTACATATTTGGTAACACCCTATGGGCGTCCCCTGTTGGCACTTACGATCACTGCAAGACTCAGAGGTCCAAATGGGGTGAAACACGAAGAAGGATTGCTTTGTTTTCACTGCCATCTACTGCCAGTAACGGGTATCTGCACACAAACAGTTAGTCTGGTTACAGGTTAGATCACAAAAGACACTAAGATCACAATTAACCATGTGAGACTACACAAAAGCCTGTGAACGTTTTTTCATAGTGCAATCATACCTGTTGTGGCAAAAAAATATGCCAGGCAGTCCATGGGCCAAATTTTTATATATTTATTAATTCCATTATTTTAGATTTGTGTGTAATGTTGTGAATTGTTAGATAGATACTACTGCACTGTTGTTGCAAGGAACACAAGCATTTCTCTACACCTGCAATAACATCTGCTACATATGTGTATGTGACCAATAACATTTTATTAGATTTTGACTGACTACAATATCATCATCATAGCTCATTTCTGAGCCATAGTACACAAACATCACTTTTAAACTATTAAACTACGATCAAATATGACATGTTTAAACGAGCGAAATAATTTAAGGAAAAAGTATGGGGCATCATGGACATTGGGCTACTATTAAAGCTACTCAGCTACTATCTCATTTCAGCAGTGCGCGTGCTCAACACTGGGCTTTGTTTTTTAAATTGCGTGTGGCCGGTAGCTAGCGGTACTGCTACTCGCATGGGTTCTATTTACTGTAGCCGGTTATGTCGGAGGTGTATTTCCACGAGGCAGTGGAGAAGTTGATACTTTATTTCGGACTGAGTGAGAGAGAGGGACCAA
Organism: Oncorhynchus mykiss; assembly: GCF_057628025.1. NCBI lineage: Eukaryota > Metazoa > Chordata > Actinopteri > Salmoniformes > Salmonidae > Oncorhynchus > Oncorhynchus mykiss. The sequence goes on along the minus strand of NC_143033.1, from coordinate 34,362,758 downwards.
GCAAACGCAATGGCGGGGGTATTCGACATTGATTTGGATCAGGTGGACGAAAATGTGTCTGATGATGAACTCGGGGATGGGGTAAGTAGCCGGCTACTGTACAATAATTAGCTAGCCACCCAGCAAAACATTACTAGCTAGCTAGTTTCCTTTAGCTTCCGACCTTGGCATGAACCAGTTAGCTACTATCGTTAGCTACTAGTGAAGAAGGGAGGCGCAAACTAACTTGTCTGCAGTAAAGAATCTGATGTTAGTCAGAAGCTTAAGACTGTCTTTGTCAATAACTTCAACATATCAGCCGGTTAGCTAGTCGTGCGTGGCAAGTCCAAAATAACCCACGCTTACATCCGCTAATATATAACTAGTTAACTTAGCGATTAACGTTAGTAAGTAAGTAAGTAAGAAGGTAGCTAGCTAATTAATATTATAGTAACTAACTATTATTAGGTAGCTGAACCAAGGGCGGACTTAACGTTGGTGGCAAGCTAAACTAACCAGCTCTATAGGCCTAGCCATCTGTCTTTTCAATAAACGATCCATTCTTAGTTGGATTGTCAAAACATAGCTAACGTTAACGGATATAACGTTACGCATTGACAGATTACTATAGCTATGAAACCACTTGACCTCTGATGATCAGATTTCGGCATCGTTGGATGTGGACAAGTGAAACAAGTTGTTCTAGCTACTCTTTCGTACATCTTTAATTTTAGAATCGTTTGCTTTTTTTCAGCAGTCTCACAAGACTGTGTGTGTGATGCAGTCAAAAAAGTCCCGTCTGAATAATCACTGGAACAGGTATATTTTTGAAGTTGTCTACTGATGGGGAAAGATCAATCCTGTTGTTAAATTGTTCTCTCTTTTTTCTTCTTCTTTTTTGCCAGACCCAAATGAGCGAATGCACGGAGCAATGCAGCGGTTTCGAATTGTGGGTATTTACAACATAGGTTCAGCCTGTATATTTTAGCACTAGCTAATGTGGCACACTCACCACAACATCTTTGACAACAGGGTGCTTCTTTGACATGCAATTCTATGTGTTTTATTGTTTGGGCACAGGTGTCAATCTAATTGCCCTAAAGGGATTAATAATCTGTGTAATACATTTTTTGTTAACTACAGAAACACCTTTGACCACTTTTATGATGTTGTATGCTTGATGAACAGAGAAAGGACCATGAGTGATTTTAGTTGATAGATTGCTTGTGCAGGCATGACTGTTTTCCCCTACTGTGGATTCCATCTTTAATCTAACCTTCTGGTTTTGTCATTCGGGTAGATTCAACTGGCTGAAATTTGACATTAAATTAATTATGTTTCAATGGTTGTCTTTTTACATTTATTTTAAAGTAACATGGACGACTGTGAAAAGTTTGAAATCTCTGAAGACAGCGTCAACAAAGGAACGGAGCAGATTCGTCCGGAATGCTTTGAGTTACTCCGGGTTTTAGGAAAAGGAGGCTATGGAAAGGTGAGCTATCCCTCATCACCCTAGGACTTGTTCAAGTATTCATTCACGTCTTCTCCTTAGAATAGAGAGCATAAATTCATGGTTTGACTTTCCCCCTATCACATTCAGGTTTTTCAAGTTCGTAAGGTGTCGGGTGCTACTTCGGGAAAGATTTTCGCCATGAAGGTCTTGAAGAAGGTGGGCTGTTTGGATTCTCATGACGTTGAGATACTTATCTTCTGTTCTCTCGTTTGCCCCTAAGGAACTGCACACTTAAGGTCTGTGTTATTTATTCTTTTAAGAGTTATTCTCTTAAGGATTTCCATTGACATGACGATGAGCCCAGATTGGACACTGACCCAAGTTGTTACAGTAGTGTAGTGTACTGAATACACAGGTGAATTAATTTAGCCATGCAGTCAGAAAAGAGGCCGCCTAACCTAACCCATAACAAAAAAACTAAAATGACTTCCCATTAAACCTCAGGTCTGTTTGTTCTCCACAGTTTCTTTCCATCTGCTCTGCATCCTTTCTGTAATTGATGACTGCCCGTCTGGTTTGCATCTTGGCCCCAGAATCCACCAATTTTTCCCAGAAGCCTTAGAGGTTTCGGTAATAATGGTTCTGTTTATAGTTTTTTTTTTTATAAGCCAGTATTTACTGTTGCTACCATGCAGGAGCTAAGAGCTCTTAACCAGCCAACCAGCAGCTATCATCACTGCCAAATAAAACACCAGGGTCCCCTCTTCCCCTCACATCTTGGAAGCTCATATGGCTTTTACATACAGGATTTACCCCAGTGTTTGAACGAAAAGGCTCAGACTTTTCTGTTTCCATGGGCCACGGCTCTGGCGGACCTGCTCTCACTTGTGGTCAAAGTAAAGCCCCTGGTACTTTTCAGCTTGCATTTACATAACAATTGGCTAACTGAACTTTAACACCTTCTCACAAAGCAACTGTTTTGATAATGCATAGTTTGTTGATTCTGCTTTTCACAAGTCCTCAGTGTCAGCCCTAGCTATGGAAACACAATTTCCCTAGTATAACATAAGGGTGTATATATGCTAGTGTAACACTGTTGAAAAGCAGCAGACTTGCCCCAGCACTGGTGTTTAGCATGGTGAACTTAACCGGCCATGTCATAACCCAGCACTGTGTGCATGTTGTAAGTGTCTCTATAGCACGGCAGGCAGCAGAGCCTCACGCTCATGACCGACTGCTCTGCTCTCATACTGTGGCTTCTGGCTCTGCCACTGGGCTCAGGCTTTATCCAACTGAAACAGATCTAGTATTGTTCGCGACAGCTGAAATAGTTTGAATGTTTTGGATTTCTTTGAGCAAAAGATTTGCACGTGTTCTGGACCTGAGGGCAACAATAACGGCATTAATGACATGGCTCAGAGCAGAGGCGTTCCTTTACTTTCTTTCACTGGGCTGGGGAAAAGGGAGCGCAGAGAAATAATCATCGAAACCAGATGGCAAATGAACATTTCCTTTTAGGTTTTTGTTATGTTGTCAGACCGTCGCAAACCTGTTGTCCGTTACCTACCATAGTGTGTCCTGCTTGACAAAGAATGTACTCTAGTGTTACTTTTCAAATGCATATCATACCTCAGTTTCTATTTTTCTATAATTTTTCATTTGGAGTGAATAACTTGTTACCATACTATTACCAGGTTATTTCCCCTTTATTATCTGTTGTAAATGTAAAGTGCTACCATTGTTGTAATGCTGACAGTGCTTGACAATCCATGCCTTGTTTGATGCCTCCAGGCGATGATAGTGCGTAACGCTAAGGACACGGCACACACCAAGGCAGAGAGGAACATCCTGGAGGAGGTGAAGCACCCATTCATAGTGGACCTCATCTATGCCTTCCAGACAGGGGGCAAGCTGTACCTCATCCTGGAGTACCTTTCTGGTGAGCGGCTGGGGCACGGTGTGTGCACGCACCTTTTATTTATTTATATATATATATATATATATATATATATATATATATATATGCGCGCGCGCACACACACACGCATGCATACATACACCCTTGCAACTATGCCTTCCAGACAGGTGGCAAGCTGTACTCTACCTCATTCTGGAGTACCACTCGGGTGAGTGGCTGGGGCACTGTGTGGGCGCACACACATCATACAGACACACAAACCACACAACACAGCGTAACATACACACTATGGCCTAAGTTAAAATAAAGCTGCAATATGTAACTTTTTGGGTGACCTGACCAAATTCACATAGAAATGTCAGTTATAGATCTGTAATTTGCATCGAAAGCAAATCTAAGAAGCTGTAGATATGTTCTATGTGCACTATATCTATACTTCCTGTTCTTAAGTTTAGTTTTTTGTCTTTTACTTTCAGTTTTGTACACCAGCTTCAAACAGCTGAAAATGGTTATGGAAAATATCACAACGGTTTAGATGGTACAATGATTTTCTACAATATACTTGCTTGTTTTTCACATTAACTGAAATTAAGCGAACTACTAGACTACTAAACTACTTTTAGCAACCATGAGCAATTTCTGCATAGTGCATATTTAAATGCTGTATTTGTGATTTGCAGGTGGGGAGCTGTTTATGCAATTGGAGCGAGAGGGGATCCTTGTGGAAGACAAAGCATGGTAAGTGATCTGTCATGCTGGAGATATCTGTCTGAAATGTGTAGAATAGATATGAGTGTCTGGAACCTGTAGTCCTCACTCAAATGTTGTGTCAACAGATGTGAGATTTGATTACATAGCATAAGGTCAGTAGGGGTGTGTTTTGGATCTATTTTTAGAAGCAGACAAATGTTAGGATGTTGGAAGCACAACACTTAGGTTTGAATGTAGAGGGCAATGAAAGGTGAATCTGAAAGGATACATTTTTCCAAAATGCTATTGATGCTTTACGGATAGATTTCTTTCGTCATACTTCCTGTAACTGTATAGATGTCTGTTTTCTGTTCTGCAGCTTCTATCTGGCAGAGATTTCAATGGCTCTGGGACACTTGCATCAGAAAGGCATCATCTACAGAGACCTGAAGCCAGAAAACATCATGCTAAACAACAACGGTCACATCAAGCTCACAGACTTTGGACTGTGTAAAGAATCAATCCACGACGGCACGGTTACTCACACTTTCTGTGGCACCATAGAATACATGTAAGTCACGGTCCTAATCATTAAAATAATGAAAAGTTAATATCAGCCTCCTAGTCTGTTGTAAACTTCTTTATCCACTACTGTACATACTCTTGGTAGGAGAAATGGGTGAGTTTGGTTGCACATTGTATTAGAGGTCGACCGATTAATCGGAATGGCCGATTTAATTGGGGCCAATTTCAAGTTTTCATAACAATCGGTAATCGGCATTTTTGGACACTGATGGCCGATTACATTGCACTCCACGAGGAGACTGCGTGGCAGGCTGACTACCTGTTATGCGAGTGCAGCAAGGAGCCAAGGTAAGGTGCTAGCTAGCATTAAACTTATCTTATTAAAAAAAACAATAAATCTTAACATAATCACTAGTTAACTACACATGGTTGATGATATTACTAGTTTATCTAGCTTGTCCTGCGTTGCATATAATCGATGCGGTGCCTGTAAATTTATCATTGAATCACAGCCTACTTCGCCAAACGGGTGATTTAACAAGCGCATTTGCCAAAAAAGCACTGTCATTGCACCAATGGGTACCTAACCATAAACATCAACGCCTTTCTTAAAATCAATACACAAGTATATATTTTTAAACCTGCATATTTAGATAATATTGCCTGCTAACATGAATTTCTTTTAACTAGGGAAATTGTGTCACTTCTCTTGCGTTCTTTGCAACGGAGTCAGGGTTTATGCAGCAGTTTGGGCCGCCTGGCTCGTTGTGAACTGTGTGAAGACCATTTCTTCCTAACAAAGACAGCCAACTTCGCCAAACGGGGGATGATTTAACAAAAGCGCATTTGCGGGGGAAAAAAGCACAATCGTTGCACGAATGTACCTAACCATAAACATCAATGCCTTTCTTAAAATCAATACACAGAAGTATATATTTTTAAACCTGCATATTTAGTTCAAAGAAATTCATGTTAGCAGGCAATATTAAACTAGGGAAGTTGTGTCACTTTTCTTGCGTTCATTGCACAGTTTGGGCCTCCTGGCTTGTTGCAAACTAATTTGTCAGAATTTTACATAATTATGACATACCATTGAAGGTTGTGCAATGTAACAGCAATATTTAGACTTATGGATGCCACCTGTTAGATAAAATACGGAACGGTTCTGTATTTCACTGAAAAAATAAACGTTTTGTTTTCGAAATGATAGTTTCCGTATTTGACCATATTAATGACCTAAGGCTCGTATTTCTGTGTGTTATTATAATTAAGTCTATGATTTGATAGCGCAGTCTGACTTAGCGGTGGTAGGCAGCAGCAGGCTCGTAAGCATTCATTCAAACAGCACTTTCCTGCGTTTGCCAGCAGCTCTTCGCAATGCTTCAAGCGTTGCGCTGTTTATAACTTCAAGCCTATCAACTCCCGAGATTAGGCTGGCAATACTAAAGTACCTATTAGAACATCCAATAGTCAAAGGTATATGAAATACAAATGGTATAGAGAGAAATAGTCCTATAATAACTACATCCTAAAACGTCTTACCTGGGAATATTGGAGACTCATGTTAAAAAGAACCACCGGCTTTCATATGTTCTGAGCAAGGAACTTAAACGTTAGCTCCAACACTTTGTTTTTGCATTATTTAAACCAATTTGAACATGTCTCATTATTCATTTGACACTAAATTGATTTTATTGATATATTATATTAAGTTAAAATAAGTGTTCATTCAGTATTGTTGTAATTGTCATTATTACAAATATAAATAAAAATCGGCCAATTTTAATCGGTATCAGATTTTTTTTTGGTCCTCCAATAATTGGTATCGGTGTTGAAAAATCATAATCGGTCGACCTCTACATTGTTTAGGGTTTGGTTTAACAATGGATAGGCCTACCCATTCCTCTCCCCTCTGTCACTCCAGGGCCCCAGAGATCCTGATGAGGAGTGGACACAACCGGGCTGTAGACTGGTGGAGCCTGGGAGCTCTCATGTATGACATGCTGACAGGAGCAGTGAGTACAATTCCTCCAAGAAATACACATAATATAGCCTGCATACAAGACTACATCATCTTTTTACATTTTGAATATTATTTTGATATTTAACCTTGGGGACATTATGGTTATTGTTGTGGAACATACTTTTTTTTGTTACTCAACAGCCACCATTCACTGGTGAAAACAGGAAGAAGACCATTGACAAAATCTTAAAGTGTAAATTGAACTTGCCACCTTACCTCACACAAGAAGCCAGGGACCTTCTCAAAAAGGTAAGCGTTTCACTGTGTTAGATGTTAAACTCTTCCAGTTTTAATAAATTCATTTTTGGGTGGCATTTCAGGTACACTCCATCTTCTGATTGTCAAATGTAACACAAGTCGGGTCAAATGAAAACAAAGGAGCAGACTAACATAACTCTCTGTTCCAGCTGCTAAAACGCAACGCCTCGTTACGCCTGGGGGCGGGCCCAGGAGACGCCTCAGAAATTCAGGTGATACAGTTAAAACATGGCACCTGTTGCAGGATTATTACAATGTTGGTGAAGAGGGACACCCTCTAATGTAGCTTTTTTCTCGTCTCCAGTCCCACCCATTCTTCAGGCATATTAAATGGGACGAACTTCTCGCTCGCAAAGTGGAGCCTCCATTCAAGCCTGTTCTGGTGAGCCATCATTCCTTATTCATAGAATTTTCAGTGTGAAGAAGAACGCCTGTGCTTCCCAAGTCCTCCATGACCCACAGAGACTGGAGGTCAACAGGTTTCCTCCTTTCCTTCCATTGTAGCAATCAGCTGATGACGTGAGCCAGTTTGACTCCAAGTTCACCAGCCAGACTCCTGTTGACAGCCCTGACGACTCCACGCTCAGTGAAAGTGCCAATCAAGTCTTCCTGGTAGGCTGCTTACTGTGCTCAGTCCATTTGGTTTTGTTTTTGTGGGCATGTGTGTTTTACTGTGTGCATGGCTGCACGCACACGTCTAGGCATAAGCTAGTGGTTTTTTTTCTTCTAATTTTAAATTTTTGACAAAAAAAGATTCTTCTTACGAGAAATGGGTAATGCATCTGTTTTTTATTTTTTACTGGAAACCGTTGACTGTCTGGCCACATTGCATGATGTAGTTTAATGAGCGTCATTGCTCATCTCCTCTGTTCTGTGTTGTAATGGACCTTGATGAGCCTGAAAATAATCTTCCCTGTGACCTCCTTCCCACAGGGCTTTACGTATGTAGCCCCTTCTGTGCTTGAAAACGTCAAGGAGAAATTCCCCTTTGAGCAAAAGGTCCGCTCACCAAGAAGGTTTCTGGGAAGCCCAAGAACACCAGTGAGGTAAGTGCTTTTTGTTTTGTCTCATGTTCCTTTAGGTTTGTGTAGAACTTGCATTTTTACATGAAGTTGTCCTGCCCAGCAGTTGTTGAATCCAGTATCATTCTGGTACTCACTTCTACTGGGATTTATCCTCACTGTTAAAATGTCACTATTCTAATGGTCTACCTTGCCCCTGTCGGTACTCAAATGTCCTGTTCCCTCAGCCCAGTGAAGTTTGCTGGGGGGGACTGCTGGCCCCGGGCCCCCACCCAAGCTAGAGTCTCATCCCTGCTGTCCCCTGGGGGCTCTGGGTCTGGAGACCAGCCCATGGAGGTTGGTGTGGAGCAGATGGATGTGAGCTCCAAAGCTACTGAGGTGTCTGCCCCACTGCCCATCAAAAAGCCCTCTGGCAACACCACCACAGGCGGCCCCTTCAAGAAGCAGTCCTACCCCCTGATGTCCAAACGTCCCGAGCACCTCCGGATGAATCTATGACGCCCAGCTCCATCTAGAACTCCTCTTTTCTAATTCCTCCTCCCCCTTTTTTTATTTTTGTTTGTTTTAAAAGCCTTAAAGAAATGACTGACGGAGCGCCGACCATCAGCACCAATCACCAGCTCCTCCAGATGCACCTTCCATCTCTGCCTCCCTCTCCTATCTTTCCCTTTTTGAGCAGCTTGGGAGCCACATGGGGCTTTCTACCCTAGCAGATATAAACAAACTATAGCAGTCTCCTGTTAGGGAGACGAGGGAGAGAACTCCCTCCCACCAATTAGAACTTTAGTCAGACAACGAAAGGTCTTGACTACTTCCTAATGCCCAGTAGGGTGTAGCTGCAGGAAGAGACGAGAGCAGTGCTGCTTCCTGATTCTTGTGTGCTCCACTGGGATAGCTTCTCATATGATATACTGGTGCTTTGTACTTTGGGTGAGTGGGGACAGACAGTGTTACTCATGCAGCAATGATTTTTCTCACCAGGAGTGAGACGTTATTGATTTCTGAAGCCGTGTAATAGACTTTAAGGCTGAACGGGTGGAGATGATTTCCCCCTTAAATGCCTCTGCTTCCTTTTTACAGGATACAGTATAGATGGAGAAAATTACAATGAACACAATATTCTCTACAGTTCTCATGCTATAGTATATTAGGCTACATTGTTCCATTAAAAAAAAGATGGAATCCACAAAGCCTTTTTTTCTGCTTTGTCACATCCTGTCAGGATAAATCCTGTGTTCAGTAGGTAGAACCAGTATTGAAACTGAATTAAACCGGAAGGTGCAATCTGAACTCGTCCAATGAGAACAGATTTCCATGAGCCTTACTGAACATGACCCTAGTGTGGTGTCATTGATGGAGGAGGTGCAGCTAGAAGCAGACAGAAAAACACGGTGTATGCTATTTCAGCTGAATGCAACACCTCCTGCACCATCTGTCTTCTGACTGGATCTCTCGGTAGATACAAAACCTTTCTGTCTGTCTCTGCATGTAGTACATCGGATGTAAACTGACTCAAAATGCCTTTTCGAGTGTCACTTACTCAGATGACCCACATGAGTTCCCTTCACGGTTAAGATGCATGCAGGTTTATTATAATATTATGGACCTATTCTTTTTGGGAATCCAGGAGATGTGTTATTGTCAGATATAAACCGAGGGCTCGTCTTTTGAATTGAAAGAAGGAAAGCATCAAGGCCAAATTCTCATCACTGCCTTTTGTGTTTAGCTTATCGCCAGGTTACGTTTGTCTAATGCACCTGCCTAGGTGCTTCGCGGATTCTTCCCTCAGTCTTTTGAACCCTTGGTGATATCAGTAGGGCTGTACCGCTATGCTGGTTCCATTTGAACTAGGGATTGTTTGAAATGTGTGGTGACTTGAAGGTGTTGTATGTATGTGGTCTTTAACTGTGCGCCTCTGGAGAAAAGCCATTTGATCCTCTTCCCCAAACATGAAACTTAGTCAAATGAAGAATAATAATCCCAACTATAAGGTTCCATCTAGCTGAAGGCAGTGTTCACACGACCAGGAGAATGGTCATACTTAACCAAATGTGTCTGTTATTTGATAAATGTTAACATTTTTCTTTTTAAAAACGTACTTTTAAAAACTCACTCAATAAGCAAACAGTTGTACTATTCTGTTAAATTTTGAACCAGGCAGTTTATTTGGGTTGTTCTCTAGAAGTGCTCCTGAGTCGCGCAGCCATCTCAGTGCTTGAGTGCTGCATCTCAGTGCTTGAGGCGTCACTACAGACACCCTGGTTCGAATCCAGGCTGTATCACAACCGGCCATGATTGGGAGTCCCACAGGGCGACCCACAATTGGCCCAGCATCATCCGGGTTTGGCTGGTGTAGGCCGTCATTGTAAATAACAATTTGTTCTTACCTGACTTGCCTAGTTAAAGGTAAAAAAAAAAAAAAAAAAAAGAATAATGTTGGGACCTACTCCATGACTGAGTGGCGTGAACCCCTCTTACAAACCTACAATTTGGATGGGTCAAAAACAATTGGATCGGTCAAAAACAATTGGATGGGTCAAAACAAAAATAATCTGGGTGAATGTGTATCCTGACAGAGGATTTCCTATTCCAAGACTGCTGAGGTTTATTAAAATAGATATTATCATCACCCCCCCCCCCTCATGTGTGCTTGTCAATAAAGCACTTGGCACACTCCATCTTCAGGTTCCATTGGAGAGGATGTCTGCTGTGCTTCAGAGCAACTTCCATAGTGACCATGGCTTAGCTTTGAATACATTTTTAACAATCAACAACTTCTATGGTGAATTATTTTTTTCCCTTACTGCATCAGTTCCACTATGCAAAAAATGTATTTATTGCATAGTCAATTGTATGTTTGGCGCGCATGGCTCTTTTGTAAATGATAACTTTATTTTGTTCCTTTTATTTATTTGTAGATATGTGCATATGGTTATCATATGAATATCTCTCTTGAGAAACCTCAAATGCAGCAGTTAATTCTTTATTCCAAACTACAATGTCCTAAATGTTTTAGTATATTTATTGTACTACAATAGAATTATATTGTGCTATGGACATGTTCAGAAAGTAACTTTTTGATAACTTTTACCTGGTTCTTTTAATTCTGAACTTGAACTTTAAGATGCCTGTCGAGTGTTGGAAATATGGGGTGTGTGTGTGTGTGTGTGTGTGTGTGTGTGTGTGTGTGTGTGAGAGAGAGGGAGAGATTTTAAAATAATTGCAGATGTGTATGGAATGCTATTGAGACAGGAAGATAATTGGACCATGTGTTTCTTTCTTGTAGTGTAGTCTCTAAATGATGCTCCTCTAACCTGTTAAATACTAAAATGATCGAAATGATCTGAGTGGGATTCATTTCAAGTGGTTTGTAGCTTGAGGGCCTTTGAAAAGTATACAAATGAACATAACTTGATTAATCAACTCATTAGAAGACTGCTGCAAACATTTAATCTGAGTCTATTTCATCCCTGTATTTATTCCATGACCTGGGATGTTGATTTGTAATATAATGTAAGTGGATGGATGAGAACAAAATAAAATGTGTTGCTGATTTGAAGCCTGTGAGAGTGATTATAGTGCAACCTGGAATGATTATGCAAAGTTACTGGTCAACTCTCATAACGGTTGCCAGGAATGTCCAGAAGACAATGACTTGAGGTAACAGTAACCACGTTTCCATCCAGTTTTTATGCAGGTAAAAGAAAGTCATGCCACATAAAAAAAACAGGACAGCTGTGAATCAAACAGGTAGTTTGTTACAGTTGGACAAAATGCCACAAAAACCGAAAATTCTAAATATTTTTGTGTCTGTAAAATTAATTATGCGCAACTGATATAGTAACCATATCGAAGTTAACTGCGAGTCGGGATGACACGGTGTATGGTCCTCCCACTATGACTCGGGAAACCATGCAGTTTATTAGGCTACAGATGAAGAAAAAAAATATGATTAATTTCACAGGATGGTGAAAGTGAACGGCGATCTTGATGATCTTTTCCAATAAATATCGAGGGTAGTATTCTGGTGACATGATCGATTATTTAATGTGTTATTCCTGCTGTGGTGGCTGGCTAAAATATAACATATATTTGTACTCCTTTTTCATGTTATCCAATTGGTAGTTAGTCTTGTCTCATCGCTGCCAGTCCCGTACGGACTCCGGAGAGGTGAAGGAAACACAACCCAACCAAGCTGCACTGCTTCTTGACACAATGCCCACTTAACCCGGATGCCAGCCGCACCGATGTGTCGGAGGAAACACCATGCACTTGGCGACCGTGTTACCGTGCAATGCGCCCGGCCCGCCACAGGTGCCACTAGTGCGCCATGGGACATGCCGGCCAAACCCTCCACTAACCCGGACGACGCTGGGCCAATTGTGCGCCGCCCCATGGGTCTCCTGGTTGCGGCCGGCTGCGACAGAGGCTGAACCCAGAATCTCTAATGGCACAGCCTTAGACCACTGCGCCACTCGGGAGGCGGCTAAAATAATATTTGATTGTTTACTTTGTACTGACTAGGGGCTCAATTCAATCTGTATTTCTGAAGCGTTACAGATTGCTCGTTAGAAATGTAAACGGATATGCAGCATTTACCATCTCCATTAATGCGCTGCAGAGGTCTATATCGGTCCAGTGAAAATATTTGGTGCTGCAGCCCCCTCAGCACCGCTACTCCCCACGGCTATTGCTTAGAGACATGTATCTTGTCAGTATGTCCATAACCTCTGATAGAGCCCTTGGTTGCCCTGATCCAAGTTACTGGGCGCGTTCGACATTGCAGCCAACTTTAGAGGTGAGTTGAGACTGACTGCAAATCCCTGACTACGAATCATCTTGCATCCTAAATAACTAGTCAATATTATTTGTAGAACAGTCGGTCACAATTTTCCCATCATACATCACAGTATTGATGCTCTCAAACAGCCATTGACTGCAGTGCCTCTGAGAGCTTAGAAAACATGGTTGTGTTTGAGAACATCCAAACTTAGCTGACACTCACTGTGGTCTCCTTCACCTGTATAGATATGGACTCGCCCAACTATATGCCTCCAGTCCACTTATATGACAGTCCAAATGGAACAATAGTTAATACTAAGAACAGCCAATGGATGGTAGGAAGAGGATAGATTTATGCTTTTCTGTGTGTCCCTAAGACCTCTGCACTCTTCATTCTAAAGACAAATAGGATGTAAATAACTGAAAAACAAAGTTGGTTCATAAGCTTAAACAGGTTAATGTATTATATAATTAGTGTAAATGCTCAGGGCCAATTATTAGTAGGAAATAAAAATAATAAAAAAGCATTTCATATTTTATTTAATTTGTTGATGGAAAGACTTTATGGATGAAAAACATGAAATGGTTTCACTACATAATGAAATATGGTAGTAAAATAGATACATCCTTTTAAAAACCAGAGTGGAAGAATGCAACTGCATCATCACTTTAGAAAAATAATTTATGGATCAAACCAATCTCACAACAATCAGTTGTGTTGCATATTTGTCATCTGGAAAACAAATCTTAAAAAGCAGAGATATCAGACTTAATCTGAAAATAAGAAGCCCCCCAAATTAATAACTTTTAAATATCATCAACCTTTGTGTTTGTAATTGCTTCCCAACGAGGAGAGTACATTTAGTTCTTTAACCACCTCGGTCTATCCAGACTGCCTCTCAGACACAGAATGGAATCCCTTTGCAACATGTTGGAACCTTTGCAACTCAAAGAGAGAAGTGTTTGAAAGACTGGGTATCTACCAACCACAAAACATAACACGTGTGATCCACATTTGTTCTAACTTTGAAGGGAGTGACATAATACATCTGATTAAAATACTACTATCATTTAAATATCCCTCACCCCACCCCTATTTACCGGTAGAAGGAACCTCCAGGTATTCCCTGACTAGCCTGGTGCCAGATCTGTTTGTGTTGTCTTGCCGCCCTCTATGGTCATTGTCGTGACATTGACAATAAAGGTAGGAGTTGGCAAAACAGCACAAACTGATCTGGGATCAGGCTATTCCCTGACAGCTCTGTCTAATAAAGACAGAGGCTGTCTGTTCTGTTCTTCTAGGCTGGCCGTCAAAACAAAACATGATTAAATCAGATCATGATAAGAAAAGATACATGTTTGAAAATCAAATCAACTAAAAACAGCAAAAGGGGCCATGCAGAGAGAGAACCAACTTCAGTCAGTCAGTTAGTTGTGTAGAAAAGAGATGGTTGGAGAGGGAGTTGCAGTAACATGCCACGGTGCTGAATGCATCCCAATCACACATTTTATGTGACCTTACTGACGTTGGCAAGTAGTGGGCACAGCCCTTAATGAATGGAGGAACAGCATGGTCATCAGCTTCACAAGCCAATGAGGAGTGGAGTATTGCGGTCAATACAACTGTCATTCACACATCGCAAACAGTGTCCATAAGTCATAGGCTCTCCACTTTCCATCATCTCTTTCGGTCAGTAGATCTGGAGGTAAGGTGTGGTGGCCCCGTCCCTCCACTTGTGGACCTTGTCTGTGATGGCCGTGCGACAGAGTGGACACGTCTTCTCCCGGTTAAACCACAGAGCAATGCACTCGTCACAGAAAATATGCTGTTATTGAGAGAGAGAAAATAAACAAGCATCCTCAATCAAACCATGCTACAATAAAGCACACACAGGCAGTACTGTATGTGTGTGTAGCCTCAGATATCAGGTTTCTAGTGCCTGGTAACTGGTTAAAGAGTAAAAAGGTACAAGTTCAAAAAAGTCTGCAATGTTTTTTCTCTATTAATGTGGTGGTGTATCTTACCTGACACAGGAGGGCTCGAGGGTTCCTGTATTCTGCCTGACAGATAGGACAGATGTCCCCAGCCTCACTGCACTGGCTCCTGGTGGCTGCTGCCCCCGTGTGCTGAGGAGGAACAACAACACATGTTACCATCCCACACAGTCAACAAACAACACAGATCCAAACTACTTACAAGGGTCCACATTATACTGACATGATCTATACATGAACAAGCTTTTCAGCATGTTCAAGACAAGTAGTCACTTGTCAGGCAACCCACATACCACCACTAAGAACATTTTTCACATGTTGATCTATTTAAAGTACTGTACCTCGCCACTGAGAAATAGCCTCACAGTTTTCTGGAAAGACCCCCACTGTCCATACAATCCTAAAAGCTGAATTGAAAAAGTAAGAGTTTAGTACATTTAAACAAAATGTGTAAATAACAAAGAATTTCCTCTACTAAATTAGCCATTTTGAAGCATCCATATTTGATCCATGATATGTGGTACAGTTGTAGGTCAGCCACCTTGAGTATGAAGTAGACCAGAGCCAGCAGGACTCCCAGGGTGAGGCCAGTGTTGCCATCCACCTCCTGGTAGGTGATCAGGTAGCGGAACCAGAGGGGGATGGGGGCTACAGACTGGTACACCTGGCCCACCTCTTCAATCAGCATGTACCACCGCCCCTGGGGACAGCGAGTCATGAGTGAATCAATGCTTTCCCGCTGTTGATCCCCTCCAAAATGGTGAAAGACCACACCAAAAATCAGGCTTTTTGTATTTGAACAATATGATTGGCTGTTCATTCAACCGCGCTCCTCACCAGTCACAACTTCTCGAGCAACGGAGCAGTACATAAATTGGCGCGTTCACACAGCACACGCAAGCTGTCCAGAGTAAAAAGAAGCGCTCATCAATCCACTCACTGAGCTTATTCATTTAAGGGAAATTGATTCACAAAAGTTAAATGGTGAACATACTAACAATAGGCTGGCTAGTGGCTACTCTTGATAGTCTGCAAAAGGAAAATGTAAAAAATAAAAATAAACACCTAGCATTCTTGATTTATATATACACTAGGCTCTGTTTTGATGCCACCTCACCTCCATCGTAGCACTCCCCCACCATTGTAAAAAATATTTTGGATGCTGTATACAATAAAGAAGAGTAAAGAACAGCAAAATCACTAGTAAATTACTGTCCAAAAAACTAACTTTTAAGTGGCATTGACCCAACAATGATAAAGAGTGAATATGTACAGTGTGCACTCACTAGGGATATGACCGATACTCTCCTCTGGTGCCAATAAGATAGACTATTGTTCGCTCAATTGCCAATTTTGATAACTAAAAGACAGATTAGTCTTTTCATTGTTTTCTCTTTACAGCAATAGCAATTTTCTTTCCAAACTATGTTTTTCCACAATTTAATTTTGAAATATTGTGATATGCCTGGCTGGGCCTCTTTTCACAGACAGTCGCAACTCAACAATCATCTATTTGGTATTTGCAGTGTGTGCAGCCTTTCCCTCCGACTGTAGGCAATGTGATTTAAAAAAATAAAACAATTTAAAAAAAAGATTATTTTAAGGCTAGGGGAAGCTTATGATCCTCTCTGGCCAAATAATGATTTGGTAGCATTTTTTGAATGATTTGTATTTATTTCTGTATTGACAGGAGTAAGCTAATTAGGCTATATAATTTTGGCAATTTAATTCAATTTACTGAGGGAAAGCATAGCTTCCCCTAGCTTTATGGGCACGCCGCCTATGAGCCTATGTCAATCTACTATCCCCCATAGTAGAAAAGTTGACCTATTCTATTAGTCAGCTTGTCAAAAAATAAATAGCCCAAACAGACTCTTGTACAGTTGTGCGACAATAGATCCAAAATTCATACAACCAGTAGGCCTAGGCTATATACATTTTTTTTAAAGCAATGAGTCTGATGTAACAGATCAGAACCTTTAGCTTAAAATGTTGATAAACTTTTATTTCTTAACATTATTAGCGCAGCAATGCGCACAAGGCAGTAGGCTACGCGTGAATGTCCATTTGGCTACCGGACAATCAAAGAAAGTTGAAAACCATAGAACATGAGATAAATAAGCTACTGGTTTCAATGGCATGTGGAAGTCTTTATAAAATAATTGCCTCCACGGATATGGACGGATTTTGCCTAGGCTACTTTGAAGCAAGGTAAAACATGCCTCATAATATGTAGTAAAATGTTCCTGTTTCAAACAATTAAGGGCTATATGTCCTCAAAATGCATACTGCCTCCAGCTCATTGCAAAGTGGTATGTGACGCACATATGCATATGAATGGAGAATAGGAAGTATGCTTCAATTACCAGTTGAGAAAAAAAAGCCATTTTTAAACACACGATTGCATTTAGAATTGTTGCGCAATGATTGGGCTTATAAAAGCGCTGTCTGACAGATTTTCTGCCTAAATGCTCTGTATCTGTATGCTGTGCGTGAGATAAATAACGAATATACACATTTAATTTAACAAAATTATGCAAATTAACCCATAGAGCAATTAGCATTTTTAAATTGTATTTAACCTTTATTTAACTAGGCATGTCAGTTAAGAACAAATTATTATTTACAATGACATCTACCCCAACCAAATCTGGACGACACTGGGACTACCAATCACAGCCGGATGTGATTCAGCCTGGATTCGAACCAGGGACAGTAGTGACAGCCCTTGCTCTGAGATGCAGTGCCTTAGACCGCTGCGCCACTCAGGAGACCAAACCATGATGGATCAAATGTATTTACATCAACTGGTATTTCCGTCAACGAATAGGCTAAAAAGCTTTATGGGATTAGGATTTTTTTTTCTTCCGCAATTGACTAGTGCCAATTATATTTTGACATGTATTTAGTTTTTAAATTGTCCAAAAGCCGGCTATTACTGGTTTACGGAAATCCTGAGCTATATACAGTCGTATGAAAAGGTTTGGGCACCCCTGACAATTTCCATGATTTCCATTTATAAATAATTGGGTGTTTGGATCAGCAATTTCATTTTGATATATCAAATAAGTGATGGACACAGTAATATTTTAGTAGTGAAATTAGGTTTATTGGATTAACAGAAAATGTGCAATATGCATCAAAACAAAATTAGACAGGTGCATAAATTTGGGCACCCCAATAGAAAAATCACATCAATATTTAGTAGAGCCTCATTTTGCTAAAAATACAGCCTCTAGATGCTTCCCATAGCCTCTGAGTGTCTGGATTCTGGATGAAGGTATTTTGGACCATTCCTCCTTACAAAACTTCTCCAGTTCAGTTAGGTTTGATGGTTGCCGAGCATGGACAGCCCGCTTCAAATCATCCCACAGATTCTCAATGGTATTCAGGTCTGGGGACTGGGATGGCCATTCCAGAACATTGTACTTGTTCCTCTGCATAAATGCCCGGGTAAATTTTGAGCAGTATTTTGGGTCGTTGTCTTGTTGAAATATCCAGCCCCGGCATAACTTCAACTTTGTGACTGATTCGTCAACATTATTCCCAAGAATCTGCTGATATTGAGTGGAATCCATGCGACCCTCAACTTTAACAAGATTCCCAGTACCGGCACTGGCCACACAGCCCCACAGCTTGATGGAACCACCACCAAATTTTACTGTGGGTAGCAAGTGTTTTTCTTGGAACGCTGTGTTCTTTTGCCGCCATGCATAACGTCCCTTGTTATGACCATATAACTCAATCTTTGTTTCATCAGTCCACAGCACCTTATTCCAAAATGAAGCTGGCTTGTCCAAATGTGCGTTTGCATACCTCAAGCGACTCTGTTTGTGGCGTGTGTGCAGAAAAGGCTTCTTCCGCATCACTCTCCCATACAGCTTCTCCTTGTGCAAAGTGCGCTGAATTGTTAAACGATGCAGTGACACCATCTGCAGCAAGATGATGTTGTAGGTCTTTGGAGGTGGTCTGTGGACTGTTTTTGACCGTTCTCACCATTCTTCGCCTTTGCCTCTCCGATATTTTACTTGGCCTGCCACTTCTGGCCTTAACAAGAACTGTGCCTGTGGTCTTCCATTTCCTCACTATGTTCCTCGCAGTGGACACTGATAGCTTTTTTGTAGCCTTCCTCTAAACCATAATGTTGAACAATCTTTGTTTTCAGGTAATTTGAGAGTTGTTTTGAGGCCCCCATGTTGCCACTCTTTTTTATTTTTATTTTTTTTTATTTTACCTTTATTTAACCAGGCAAGTCAGTTAAGAACAAATTCTTATTTTCAATGACGGCCTGGGAACAGTGGGTTAACTGCCTGTTCAGGGGCAGAACGACAGATTTGTACCTTGTCAGCTCGGGGGTTTGAACTCGCAACCTTCCGGTTACTAGTCCAACGCTCTAACCACTAGGCTACCCTGCCGCCCCTTCAGAGGAGAGTCAAAGAGAACAACTTGCAATTGGCCACCTTAAATACCTTTTCTTATGATTGGATGCACTTGTCTATGAAGTTCAAGTCTTAATGAGCTCACCAAATCAATTGTGTGTTCCAATTAATCAGTGCTAAGTAGTTACAGGTATTCAAATCAACAGAATGACAAGGGTGCCCACATTTTTGCATAGCCTATTTTTCACATCTCATTTAATTTCATACAACTTAATATTGCCACACTAAAAATCTCTGTCTGGACAATACCCCAGTACTCAGCTTTTATTAGAAAATGAATGGCATGCCACTGTGATCATTTTCTGTGACGACAGAGTAAATTATTATGCAGCCTCAGAGGGGTGCCCAAACTTTTTCATACGACTGTACATTCATGTATTATTTTCTACATTCATTTTTGCCACATTTATTTTATTACAGATACCTTAATGCATACTTTTGTGAGCTAAACATAAAAATAAAAAAGTATATTGCATAGTTTTCCTTAAAGCATAATTTTTTTGAGATGGCTAATGTTACTATCCCCACTACAACAACTACAAATAAGTCATTTTCTCCTTGAAATATTTAATTGAAATAATGTAGAATTCCATTCATTCCTATGGAGAACTGCTCCTATTGGGGAGTGCCAATATGGTCGACTTCAAAGCCTCTCAATGGCCAATACATAGCATCAGCATTCCAGGGTTTAAATACATAATTGAACCAGCGCAATATCTATTTCAAACAAAAATCTTCCCAAAATGACATACTTTAGAAACAAAAGTGAATGCAGTTAATGTAATTCTAAAGAATAGAGTAATGACTTTGCTAGATTAATGACATTGCTAGATTATATTACAAAGATTTCTAAATAAAATAACCAAATGTAGCCTTTTACTAGCTGAATACAAAGAGAAAGCCTGCCAATCTATCATTCCAAGATGGCGTAGCAGCCGGACGTGTTTTTGTCTTTGTCTTATCCCGTGCCTTATCCCGTGTAAATAGTTGTTTTTTTAAATATATTTTAATCTCACTTTCTATCTATCTACGAACTAAATATACTTTCCTGCAACCTGCCTCACCCAATGTGGTACGAATATTCTATTTTTATTCCTTAATTAACTGGAACCCTTTTTAAAAAAAATGTAAATTATTATTATTATATATATATTTTTTAAATAAATGTATTTTATTCATAATACAAAAATTAACTTACAGTGCCTTGCGAAAGTATTCGGCCCCCTTGAACTTTGCGACCTTTTGCCACATTTCAGGCTTCAAACATAAAGATATAAAACTGTATTTTTTTGTGAAGAATCAACAACAAGTGGGACACAATCATGAAGTGGAACGACATTTATTGGATATTTCAAACTTTTTTAACAAATCAAAAACTGAAAAATTGGGCGTGCAAAATTATTCAGCCCCTTTACTTTCAGAGCAGCAAACTCTCTCCAGAAGTTCAGTGAGGATCTCTGAATGATCCAATGTTGACCTAAATGACTAATGATGATAAATACAATCCACCTGTGTGTAATCAAGTCTCCGTATAAATGCACCTGCACTGTGATAGTCTCAGAGGTCCGTTAAAAGCGCAGAGAGCATCATGAAGAACAAGGAACACACCAGGCAGGTCCGAGTGTCATGTCTTGTCATGTTATGTCTTGTTCCTGTTCTTTCTCTTCACTCTGTCTCCCTCTGCTGGTCGTATTAGGTTACCTTCTCTTTCTCTCCTCCTCCAGCTGTTCCTCATCTCCTCTAACTACCTCGTTCACCCTCTTCCCACCTGTTCCCTTTTTCCCTCTGATTAGGTCTCTATTTCTCTCTCTGTTCCTGCTTCTTTCTTTGTCAGATTCTCGTTTGTGTTTCTCATGCCAGAAACAAACTATCGTCTCGTTTGCTTCACCCTTGTCCTGTCCCGTCCTGTCGGAATCCGCCTGGCAAGTGCATCCTGTACTCAGCTAACTGTCTTGTCGTTTGTACTGTGTCCAGTTCATCTGATGCTACGTGAGATCAGGTACCACTGTTCCTCTACAACCCGCGCCTACCCAGAGAGACCTGCAGCCTGTCGCCGCTAACCCAGCTATTCTCCTCTGCTGCTAAGAAGGGGGCTCTTTTGTAATTATCAGGACTTTTTGTTTCATTTGTCGCCCTCTCTGCGGGTTGCCTATTTTTCCATTATCTACATCTGAAGAGGATCTATGTCTTCCCTGTGTTTACATTAAAAGACTCTGTTGTTGTTAAACCGCTTTTGGGTCCTCACTCACCCGCACAACACCGAGATACTGGTGTGAAGAAGTTTAAAGCCGGATTTGGATACAAAAGATTTCCCAAGCTTTAAACATCCCAAGGAGCACTGTGCAAGCGATAATATTGAAATGGAAGGAGTATCAGACCACTGCAAATCTACCAAGACCTGGCCGTCCCTCTAAACTTTCAGCTCATACAAGAAGAAGACTGATCAGAGATGCAGCCAAGAGGCCCATGATCACTCTGGATGAACTGCAGAGATCTACAGCTGAGGTGGGAGACTCTGTCCATAGGACAACAATCAGTCGTATATTGCACAAATCTGGCCTTTATGGAAGAGTGGCAAGAAGAAAGCCATTTCTTAAAGATATCCATAAAAAGTGTTGTTTAAAGTTTGCCACAAGCCACCTGGGAGACACACCAAACATGTGGAAGAAAGTGCTCTGGTCAGATGAAACCAAAATTGAACTTTTTGGCAACAATGCAAAACGTTATGTTTGGCGTAAAAGCAACACAGCTGAACACACCATCCCCACTGTCAAACATGGTGGTGACAGCATCATGGTTTGGGCCTGCTTTTCTTCAGCAGGGACAGGGAAGATGGTTAAAATTGATGGGAAGATGGATGGAGCCAAATACAGGACCATTCTGGAAGAACCTGATGGAGTCTGCAAAAGACCTGAGACTGGGACGGAGATTTGTCTTCCAACAAGACAATGATCCAAAACATAAAGCAAAATCTACAATGGAATGGTTCAAAAATAAACATATCCAGGTGTTAGAATGGCCAAGTCAAAGTCCAGACCTGAATCCAATCGAGAATCTGTGGAAAGAACTGAAAACTGCTGTTCACAAATGCTCTCCATCCAACCTCACTGAGCTCGAGCTGTTTTGCAAGGAGGAATGGGAAAAAATTCAGTCTCTCGATGTGCAAAACTGATAGAGACATACCCCAAGCGACTTACAGCTGTAATCGCAGCAAAAGGTGGCGCTACAAAGTATTAACTTAAGGGGGCTGAATAATTTTGCACGCCCAATTTTTCAGTTTTTGATTTGTTAAAAAAGTTTGAAATATCCAATAAATGTCATTCCACTTCATGATTGTGTCCCACTTGTTGTTGATTCTTCACAAAAAAAATACAGTTTTATATCTTTATGTTTGAAGCCTGAAATGTGGCAAAAGGTCGCAAAGTTCAAGGGGGCCGAATACTTTCGCAAGGCACTGTACATCCAACATGTCTAGCAAACCAAACACAGGTATTAACAATGCTCAAACATAGAAAAAATATCAATAAAAATAAAATACAAAAAAGAAACAATTTAGGTGCAATTATATTTACTCTGAAAATATCTTATTATAATGATTCATGAAGATGTTATTATTTTTGTTATTCACTAGGGTTAGTGTTTTAATAAGATAATTAAATTCAATCAGAAAAAATTAACAATAATTTCAGTGGTTTTGTTATCATTGCAATAGTAACATATTATATATTTCATGTTAAAATTATAGGCAGTGTTCATAATGGTAAATAAGTACTTAAGCAAGCTTTTCCCAAAATTCGGACAGAAATTTACATTCAAAGAACAAGTGAGACAGATTCTCACCTTCTTTTTCACAGAAAACGCAGATATCATCAATAGCCACAAATTTGGAAATCATAGAATTACATGGATATATCTTATGCAAAATGTTGAAGTGCACTTCCTTAACTTTGTTTGGTATACAGTATTTGTAAGGTCTTAACCATGCATTTTTCCAGACAATGTCAGGAATAAGCATGTTCCAGAAAAACTTTCCTCTTGGTGTAAGTTGGTTTTGTGAATGAAGAATTTGTCTTATACACTGCTCAAAAAATTAAAGGGAACACTTAAACAACACAATGTAACTCCAAGTCAATCACACTTCTGTGAAATCAAACTGTCCACTTAGGAAGCAACACTGATTGACAATAAATTTCACATGCTGTTGTGCAAATGGAATAGACAACAGGTGGAAATTATAGGCAATTAGCAAGACACCCCCAATAAAGGAGTGGTTCTGCAGGTGGTGACCACAGACCACTTCTCAGTTCCTATGCTTCCTGGCTGATGTTTTGGTCACTTTTCAATGCTGGCGGTGCTTTCACTCTAGTGGTAGCATGAGACGGAGTCTACAACCCACACAAGTGGCTCAGGTAGTGCAGCTCATCCAGGATGGAACATCAATGCGAGCTGTGGCAAGAAGGTTTCCTGTGTCTGTCAGCGTAGTGTCCAGAGCATGGAGGCGCTACCAGGAGACAGGCCAGTACATCATGAGACGTGGAGGAGGCCGTAGGAGGGCAACAACCCAGCAGCAGGACCGCTACCTCCGCCTTTGTGCAAGGAGGAGCAGGAGGAGAGCAGCCCTCCATGTGCTCGCCAGAGGTAGCCTGACTGCCATTAGGTACCGAGATGAGATACTCAGACCCCTTGTGAGACCATATGCTGGTGCGGTTGGCCCTGGGTTCCTCCTAATGCAAGACAATGCTAGACCGCATGTGGCTGGAGTGTGTCACCAGTTCCTGCAAGAGGAAGGCATTGATGCTATGGACTGGCCCGCCCGTTCCCCAGACCTGAATCCAATTGAGCACATCTGGGACATCATGTCTCGCTCCATCCACCAATGCCACGTTGCACCACAGACTGTCCAGGAATTGGCGGATGAACAGGTGAATCGCAAACTGAGTGGAAATCATCCTCAATTACAGGGACACAATTCTGAATGTGGCAAATGTAACTTTCACAACCATCTTCCTGAAATTGAGAGCTGTAAAGATTTTCATAAAAGGAATCGACAAATTATGATATTGTAATGGGACCTTTGCATAAAACATTGTTAATGTTGAGTGCAGTTATAGATTTTCTTCTGTAGTTTCTCTTTTCAAGTGCAAAAATTAACTAGTGTTTTTTCCCCCCTCTTCAATCCATTTTGCTCTTGACCCTACAAAGGCGCCCTTTGCCAGATCCGTGTAAGTCTGTTCTAATTCTAGTTGTAAAGACCTGAACACAGACTCCTCTTCTTCAGATAGATTATCTTTCTTTAGAAAACTGTCAAGAACCTCCATCAGGAGCTAGCCAGCTAACTAGCAACTAGTCTTTGTTAGCCACGGCTACCGGTCTTCACCTTTAGCTCGGACACCAGCCAGCTTTAGCTCGGACAATACCTGCCAGTCTGCACAGCGCGATATCAAGCCAGAGCATATCGGACTGCTTCTCTCTACCACATCACCAGATTCCTGTCGCTCTGGATCATTACACAGAATCATCGCAGCTAGCTAGCTACAACCGAGTGGATACTGTTAGCTAACGCTTCTGGCCCAAAGCAAGCACCAGTTAGCCTTGAGCTAGCCTCGAACTAGGCCCATATACCAGCTAATTCTAGGGCTACAATACCTCTTTTCCAACTGGCCTGGACCCTTTATTGTCGACACGGAGCCCCGCCGATCCATCACGACTGGTCTGCTGACGTAACCACCCGATGTGGACTCAACAGGCTTTTCCGTTGCGATGTTGCCGAAGACCCATTTGCTAGCCCCGGCCTGCTAGCTTTCTGAACGCCGTGTCTCCCGCTCACCTAGCGTAGTAGTGCCTACCGAATGTCTCCCTGACTCACCTATTGCTGCTCATTGGACCCTATGATCGCTCGGCTACACAGTTGATGCCCCCTGGACTGTTTCAATAACACGGTACCTCATTTTGTTTATCTGTCGGCTCCAGCCTCGAACTCAGGTCCTGTATGTATCTAACTTACCCGCTCTGCCCATTCATCGCCATTTACCCGTTGTTGTCTTAGCTCTCCCGATCAACACCTGTGATTTCTTTATGTCTCTCTCTAATGTCAATATGCCTTGTCTACTGCTGTCTCGGCTAGTTCTTATTGTTTTATTTCACTGTAGAGCCCTCAGTCCCGCTCAACTTGCCTTAGATAGCTCTTTTGTCCCACCCCCCACACATGCGGAGACCTCACCTGGCTTAACTGGTGCCTCCAGAGACGAAACCTCTCTCATCGTCACTCAACACCTAGGTTTACTCCAATGTACTCACATTCTATCATAGCCTTGTCTGTACATTATGCCCTGAATCTATTCTGCCACGCCCAGAAATCTGCTCCTTTTATTCTCTGTTCCCAACGCACTAGACGACCAGTTCTTATAGCCTTTAGCCGTAACCTTATCCTACTCCTCCTCTATTCCTCTGGTGATGTAGAGTTTAACCCAGGCCCTGTAGACCCCAGCTCCACACCTATTCCCCAGGCACTATCATTTGTTGACTTCTGTAACCGTAAAAGCTTTGGTTTCATGCATGTTAACATCAGAAGCCTCCTCCCTAAGTTTGTTTTATTCACTGCTTTAGCACACTCCGCCAACCCTGATGTCCTAGCCGTGTCTGAATCCTGGCTTAGGAAGGCCAACAAAATTTCAAACATTTCCATCCCCAACTACAACATTTTCCGCCAAGATAGAACTCCCAAAAAGGGCGGAGTTGCAATCTACTGCAGAGATAGTCTGCAGAGTTCTGTCATACTATCCAGGTTTGTGCCCAAACAGTTCGAGTTTCTACTTTTAAAAATCCACCTTTCTAGAAACAAGTCTCTCACGGTTGCCGCTTGTTATAGACCCCTCTCAGCTCCCAGCTGTGCCTTGGACACCATATGTGAATTGATTGCCCCCCATTTATCTTCAGAGTTCGTACTGTTAGGTGACCTAAACTGGGATATGCTTAACACCCCAGCTGTCCTACAATCTAAGCTAGATGCCCTCAATCTCACACAAATAATCAAGGAACCTACCAGGTACCATCCTAAATCCGTAAACACGGGCACCCTCATAGATATTATCCTGACCAACCTGCCCTCTAAATGCACCTCTGCTGTCTTCAACCAGGATCTCAGTGATCACTGCCTCATTGCCTGCGTCCGTAATCTGTCCATTGTCAAACGACCACCCCTCATCACTGTCAAACGCTCCCTAAAACACTTCAGCGAGCAGGCCTTTCTAATCGACCTGGCCCAGTTATCCTGGAAGGATATTGACCTCATCCCATCAGTAGAGGATGCCTGGTTGTTCTTTAAACGTGCTTTCCTCACAATCTGAAAAAAGCATGCCCCATTATTATAAAAAAAAAAAAAAACTAAGAACAGATATAGCCCTTGGTTCTCTCCAGACTTGACTGCCCTTGATCACCACAAAAACATCCTGTGGCGTACTGCATTAGCATCGAATAGCCCCCGCGATATGCAACTTTTCAGGGAAGTCAGTAACCAATAGCTGATGTTCTGAAAGAGCTGCAAAATCTGGACCCCTTACAAATCAGCTGGGCTATACAATCTGGACCCTCTCTAAAATTATCCGCTGCAATTGTTGCAACCCCTATTACTAGCCTGTTCAACCTCTCTTTCGTATCGTCTGAGATCCCCAAAGATTGGAAAGCTGCCGCAGTCATCCCCCTCTTCTAAAGGGGAGACACTCTAGACCCAAACTGTTACATACCTATTTCTATCCTGCCTTGCCTTTCTAAAGTCTTCGAAAGCCAAGTTAACAAAACAGATCACTGACCATTTCTAATCCCAACGTACCTTCTCCGCTATGCAATCTGGTTTCCGAGCTGGTAATGGGTGCACCTCAGCCACGCTCAAAGTCCTAAACGATATCATAACCGCCATCGATAAGAGACAATACTGTGCAGCCATCTTCATCGACCTGGCCAAGGATTGAGACTCTGTCAATCACCACATTCTTATCGGCAGACTCGGTTTCTCAAATGACTGCCTCGCCTGGTTCACCAACTACTTCTCAGATAGAGTTCAGTGTTATTTAAAAAAAATAAAAAAAATAAAAAATTAACTTTACCAACATCACTGCTCTAGAGGAGCTCTGCATGGAGGAATGGGCCAAAATACCAGCAACAGTGTGTGAAAACCTTGTGAAGACTTACAGAAAACGTTAGACCTCTGTCATTGACCTCTGCCAACAAAGGGTATATAACAAAGTATTGAGATAAACTTTAGTTATTGACCAAATACTTATTTTCCACCATAATTTGCAAATAAATTCATTAAAAATCCTACAATGTGATTATCTGGATATTTTTTTTCTCATTTTGTCTGTAAAATTGTTAAGTGTTATTACTACAGGGGTGTTGCAGGGGGTCTATTTGTTTTTTGTATAAATATTGTCCTGTAGCTAATTGACCTTGAATCTGAGATTTATTACCACAAATATGATAAAATCATGATTTTCAAGTTTATTTGGTGCCTGCGTTATTATTTTGGAACTGCACAGTGCGCACAGCATGACTAGCTCACATTAGTTAGCAGTAATGTGACCAACATCAACATGAGGCTTTTTTGTTATTGCCAATCAAATATTGGACATGGTTTATGAAAACATTGCAACAAAATTATATACTTTTTTCAACAATTTTGTCTTCATGGAAAATTACGATATAGTCATGCACTTGTATTTTGTACTTGCTAATAGATTTAAAAAAATATATTATTGACACCA
The DNA here is from genome assembly GCF_057628025.1 of Oncorhynchus mykiss. Lineage (NCBI taxonomy): Eukaryota > Metazoa > Chordata > Actinopteri > Salmoniformes > Salmonidae > Oncorhynchus > Oncorhynchus mykiss. Next base: position 34,334,915 of record NC_143033.1, on the reverse strand, counting down.
TATTCCATTTAATTAATATTAAAAGTGTTAATTATTTGGCATCAGGAGAGCAAAGAGCATGGAAGAAAGCAGCGAGATATGCAACATAGCGTTATGTTTCTGCAAAATGTTCACTGCTAGCGATTCAGCCCCAGGTCTTCAGGGCTGAGCCCCGGATGTTCTGAATGTCTAGTGACGTCCCTGATATGGTCTAATTTCCTTGAAAGTCTACTAAAGTGAGACTTTGTCCTTGTGTGTTTCTTGGCCATTTACACTAACTAGGTTGTTTTTTAATGTTTGAGTTTGCCTCAACTGCTAGCGAAGACACATCTATCTGCACACTGTCACTGATGGTTTGCTTGAATTCCCTCATTGCCACAGTAACCTCCTGCTCTTAAAGGGAGAGCAGGACATTTTTATCTGTGATATTTTGGTTAAAAGAGTTTTTAGCAATTTACTACATCACTACAAAGCATGTCCATCTGTTTCTTTTCTTGTTTTTTTGTAATTATTGCAGAAAAATATTTTGGCAAGTAAAAAAAAAAAATACTGTATGAGTGGCTAGATTGGCCAAACCCTCCACTAACTCGGACGACGCTAGATTTTTAAAAATCTACCTGCCACAGTTGGTGGTGGACTAAACGTTGGTTTTAGGCCCTGATTTTAACTTCACCATGTCCAGGACACTAGAAATTCTGTTCAGGCCAGTAAATTTTTAGCCAACGAGCCCGACTGGGCCTTATCAAAAACTTGGAGAGGGAGAGAGAGCATCCTTCCTTGCTTACCTGGGCTCTGAATGTCACCAGGTTAGATGGTAGGAGTAGGATAAGGCACTTGAACCCCATGAAGAAGAACTTGAGCATAAAGTTGGTGACACCCACCGCCCATAGGACCTCCCAGAAACCCAGGGGTTCAACAGCTGGGCTCAGGAAAATTAGGCTGAGAAAGAGAGAGGGAAAGATGGATGAGAGGATGTGGATTACAGATTATGCTCCCAGTCCTGATGTTGTTAATGTTTGTCAGTTTTGTGTATTAATCATACCACGCTGTGAAGCAAAGGCAAATTTCCACATATTGCGTATAATTATTTTGATTCTATTCTGGTCTGCTGTGAGCATGTGAAGTAAGGGGAAACTTACCAATAGTAAAGTGACTCAGTGAGAAATGTGTAGTAAAGCAGAAGTGTGGAGGACGCCAGGAAGAGGAGCAGCCATACGCACTCTATTTTTGACCGACGATCCTGAGGAGAAATACACTGAAGACGATCAGATTCAGACTGAGGATTGAGTATAAATTAATGCAATGGATGTATAAATTGAGAATATACAGAACCAGTCAAAAGTTTGGACACACCTACTCATTCAAGGGTTTTTCATTATTTGTACTATTTTCTACATTGTAGAATAATAGTGAAGACATCAAAACAATTAAATAACATATATGGAATCACATAGTAACCAAAGCAAGTGTTAAACAAATCAAAATATATTTTATATTTGAGATTCTTCAAAGTAGCCACCCTTTACCTTGATGACAGCTTTGCACACTCTTGGCATTCTCTCAACCAGCTTCATGAGGTAGTCACCTGGAATGAATTTCAATTAACAGGTGTGCCTTGTTAAAAGTGAATTTGTGGAATTTCTTTCCTTCTGAATGTGTTGATGCCAAACAGTTGTGTTGTGCCAAGGTAGGGTTGGTATACAGAAGATAATCCTATTTGGTAAAAGACCAAGTCCATATTATGGCAAGAAAAGCTCAAATAAGCAAAGAGAAAAAACAGTCCATTTCTTTAAGACATGAAGGTCAGTCAATCAGAAACATTTCAAGAACTTTGAAAGTTTCTTCAAGTGCAGTCGCAAAAACCATCAAGCGCTATGATGAAACTGGCTCTCATGAGGACCGCCACAGGAAAGGAAGACCCAGTGTTACCTCTGCTGCAGAGGATAAGTTCACTTAACAGCCTCAGAAATTGCAGCCCAAATAAATGCTTCACAGAGTTCAAGTAACAGACACATCTCAACACCAACTGTTCAGAAGAGACTGTGTGAATCAGGCCTTCATGGTCGTATTGCTGCAAAGAAACCACTACTAAAGCACACAAATAAGAAGAGACTTGTTTGGGGCAAGAAACACAAGCAATGGACATTAGACCAGTGGAAATATGTCCTTTGGTCTGATGAATCAAAATGTTTGATTTTTGGTTCCAACCGCTGCGTCTTTGTGAGGGGCAGAGTAGGTGAACGAATGATCTCCGCATGTGTGGTTCCCACCGTGAAGCATGGAGGAGGTGGTATGATGGTGCTTTGCTGGTGACACTGTCGTGATTTATTTAGAATTCAAGACACACTTAACCAGCATGGCTACCACAGCATTATGCAGCGATACGTCATCCCATCTGGTTTGAGCTTAGTGGGACTATTATTTGTTTTTCAACAAACACCTCCAGGTTGTCTAAGGGCTATTTGACCAAGAAGGAAAGTGATGGAGTGCTGCATCAGATGACCTGTCCTCCACAATCACCCGACCTCAACTCAATTGAAATAGTTCAGGATGAGTTGGGCCGCAGAGTGAAGGAAAAGCAGCAAACAAGCGCTCAGCATATGTGGGAACTTCCTTATTTTTAACCTTTATTTATCTATCTTCTTCTTTTCAATGGTGGCCTAGGAACAGGGAAAGAACAACTGATTTGTACCTTGTCAGCTCGGGGATTTGATCTTGCAACCTTCCGGTTACTAGACCAACTCTCTAACCACTAGGCTACCTGCCGTCCTTCAAGACTGTTGGAAAATCATTTCTCATGAAGCTGGTTGAGAAAATGCCAAGACTAGGCAAAGGGTGGCTACTTTGAAGAACCTCAAATATAAAATATATTTTGATTTGTTTAACACTTTTTGGGTTACTACATTATTCCAAATGTGTTATTTCATAGTTTTGATGTCTTAACTATTATTCTACAATGCAGAAAATAGTAAAAACAAAGAAAAACCCTTGAATGTGTAGGTGTGTCCAAACCTTTGACTGGTACTATATATTTTCTTCCATTAGTGACTTACCTGAAGAAAGACTTGAGTTTGAATGTTCTTATTCGCATAAAGAAAAGTTGTAAACAAGCCAACTCCAACAGCTAGACCTGCAACAAAGTCATGGAAGAGATGTCAGATAACCTTACTAGATAAATAGAAAATTGTTCCTGACTGTATATGTTATAATTACCTGAAACTTACCTAGGGCATGCTGGATGACTAGTTTAGCACCGAGGATGATTATGAAAGGAAGACTCTTCTGAACCCAGCGGAAGAGGTAGCGCAGTTCTGAGAACGAGGTGCTGGGCTCCCCTGACTCCAGATCAGCATCAGCTGGGTCTGTCTCACTGGGCTCACTGTGAGAGTGCTGGTGTCCCCCACCATGTGAATGGGAGTGGGAACTGGTTCTGGAACTGGCTCTGGACCTACGGGATGATGCCCCTCCTCCTCCTCCACTGGGCTCCCCGGGCCCACTGGAGAGAATAGGTACCCGGACTTCATCACTGGCCTCTGGGATGACAGAGCCCCCGGTAGCCCCTGCTGGTGTCCTGGTCAGTAGCTCTGGCTGTATAGTCAGGGACAAGCCATTTCCTGCCTGATGGGCACCTACCTCGCTGGAGTTAGGTTGCATCACAGTTGGTGATTCCCTCGATTTCAACGTTCTTCTGGAATCACTCCTTCAACAAATAAATTGTTTGAGGTAAAGAGGAGAGACAGAGGATATAGCCTAGTTATAACGTGCAGGTGCTAGCTAACAATCTTGCTAAGTTAGCTAGGCCTAGGAGAGAGTGGGGTTAGTTGAGACAACATTGTTTTTAGGAAACAATAGACTAAATTAATAATTTAACCAAATATTTAGGAAGATGTCATCATTTCATGGAGTCTGAAGGAAGTAACCACATGGAAAAAGTGGTAAGCTAGTGAGGTCCAAAAAACAGATTTTCACCAAGTCAAATTAACATATTGTGTTAGTAGTTTCATGATGCTTGTATCTAAACCAAAGTACAGAATTGTAAGATTGTTCTATAAACCTTTTTGAGTCTCTATAAGCTTCCATATGAGGTCATAAACCTAGCACGAAAGTGCATCATTGTAGCTGTGTGGGCTAAGATAGTCAAATGTTTGCCTTGGGGTATGTTGAGCCAGTGCCCATTGGGCAAGTTGAACAATTGAAGTGTTTTCTTCCCGGGGATATCAGGTAACAACAGGGCCTGACCTATGGTAAAAGTGTTTAAAAAAGTACAAAGTGTTTGTTAGGCATTAAGCCTGTGTTAAAAGATGCTTAAAATTATTAACAGACAAAAAAAGCGATTGTGATTAATTGTGTTTGGGGTAAGTTTTTTGAACAGGATATGTTCTCAAAACTGTAATGTTTACATTAATTCTGATTATTTCCAGGGATACACAACATCCTGAAATATATGTAGATATCGTTGTTAGAAATAATACTACAGTATATTCCCTGTGATGGAGTGATGCTGAATGTAAAAACAAAAATCGCTAAACGTAACCCACTCTCCCCTACTAGCTAGACAGCTGCTTGTGGCAGATAGATCTGCACTATCATCTCGAATTTATGTGCTGTCCCGGTAATACACTGGTGTCCCCAGTGCACCAGCTCGTACATAAAGCATCCTCCATTCAGGCTACAAAGCATACTTAATTAAGTAGATTTAACTAGATCTTAATTAACTAGATTTAATGGCAAGCCGATCCCAAAAAATGCAAAAATATCTGTCTAAAAACATAATTTTCCACCATCACTTTCGGATGTTCGGACAATGTAGGTTGCTCACCGCGTTCAACCGACTATTGTGCAGATCTACCGGTCACATACTACTAGGTTACTCCCCTACTAGCTAGCTACAGGTTGTTATTGACAGCTTAATAACGTTAAACCATTGTAACGCAGTCTAGCTAATGTTACTTGGGCTGGCTAAATTACAGTCAAAGATTCAGGGCTGTGTTATCACCAGTAACGTTATATCAATACCCACTTTTGTACCAGTCTAACAACTGTTTTCTCTTTTGTTTACATAAGTACAGACAATTAGCTAACGTTTGGTAGCACTTAGCTAGCGAAACATAACTTTGTGACAAGCTGTCTGATCAACATTACAATTGACACTGACAGCTCTTTGGCAAATAGAGGCTGTTGACACTGATGAGATTAATGGCAGTTACTATAGCTAACTGTATATTGTTCGTTAGAGAATATTTGTCACTTGAAGTCTATCAGCTAGCTAGGCTAACGGTATGTCATTTCATTAGCAATGCAAGCAAAAAGGCTTTAAGTACCTGTCATACTGAGTCCGGAGTTTCATGATAAGCCACCGTTCTCCATCTAATACGCAAAATTAACCAAAAATGTAAATAAAATAAACGATCTAAAAACAAGCTAAGCCATAAGCCTATCGTTTGGAAGACATCTTGAATACGACAGGCGGCAGCATCAGCGTCGCGAACTGACGTAAAATTGGTCAAAGACGAAAGAGAACACCAGAGAACCAACTCAGCGAAGCAGTCAGTGAATGGGAAATAGACAAATATATCGTTTTTATATTTACTTCTAATGTGATGTAGGCTAAGCAACAAACATTTATCCCATAAATCAATCCCCTTCAATTAATTTTTGTTTCGTGAAGCTCTACGCCAGAAGAACAGGTAGGCTATAGTCACAGACTCAGTGGCAGATATGTTTTCTTCCCCTTTGGTTAAGTTTAGGGCTGAGGTGAAGTAATCTGATCCTAGATAAGCAACCACCTTGAGCGTCCCCAGCTGCAGTAGGCTAGTCGACAACAGACATCACATTAGCTTAGTGTATTTCTGAGTGACATGTTGTATTGCGGGCATATTTCCCCCGTGGCAGTCTGTCAACTGGTGATGTTACAATGAATATGATAAGTGCTTAGTTGAGTCATATTCAGAGCCCCCTATGTAGTTATTGTTCTGTTGATGCTTGTTTAATTGGTTGGTGGTTGGCTTTCTAATGGAAATTTTACAGTATTATAATCTGTCCTATGATCTTGACTAAAGCTCTCAAATGTACAGGAAGGAAATAATTGTAAAAAATACATTGAGGTGCTGTGTGACTTTAATTATACATATTTAGCGGTGTTTTGAAGTGCTATGATAGCATGTTAGGATTTGCAATAGCTGTGCAGGGTTCAACATTTCACCCTGGGCTGGGATGCTATGAACATTGATGTCCTTCCATGTTAAGTTAACATGCAAGAAACAAAGAGCATTGATGTCTCTGTATGCAGTGTATTGTTATTTCCTGATCATGCATGTATGTTTGCTCTATGCTTCTGCAGTGTGCAGTGGATCAAACCCCTTCAACAGTGTTAATTTAAAAGAGGAAACAAGCCCATCTCATCTGAACCTGAACAGGCTGTTAATATTCCTCTATTACCTGGGTCTATAGCCTCGGTCCCCAGGTGCTGCTGGGCCCCATGCCAGCCATCTGTTCCAGCAGGCACGGGGCCCGGCTGTGCGGGGCTCATCTGCAGCTAAGGCCAGTGGCAGGTGATCTCCCATTGTGTAATGGATGAGGCCTTCCCGCTGGAAGAAAGGGCAGCTGCCAGAGTGATACTCAGATTTATTTAGAGATGTTCATTCCCACACATTCTCCAGAGACTTGAATGATTTAACACACACCAAACAATGTGAGCTCATGTAGAAAACCAAAACATTTAAAGGATTTTATCACATCATTAATGTATGATCATACATATGATCTGCATATTCTATTCTGTACCTAGGCTAGCCATACACATACTGTATAGATACTGTATGACACCTCTATAAGCGGATAAAACTTGTCCTGACATGTTGTCCATCTATAAAGTCCTAAAGTATACCTCTTTCTCAATAAGCATCCTCCACAGAAGAATCTCTACAAATACTGTCTGTGATTGATGATATCTTCCTCTGTAATCCCTCTCTGACTTATTTCTCTGGGAGGTTGTATTCTTTATTCTAGGTCTCCGGGGGTTGCCTCTACAGTGAAGCACAAGCTAATATGAGCTGCAGCGCAAGCCTAGCTAGCTGTACCCAGTCATCATCCTGAAAGGAGGTTAATGTGGTGTGGCTGTGAGCTACTTCCAGTTCCCCTGCCTCTCATCCGCCTGCCTGCCTACTCACTGCCATGTAATTGTGTTATTACGTCGTAGGATTGTCAGAGGACTCCTGGGCCCCAGTGAAGATGTCTGAGCACGGAGCAGCAGTGCCTGTGGAAGTTAACTTGACATATAAATTGCTATCTGACTACCGGGAGATAGATAAATGCATCTCGCCAGAGAACAGATGCAGGGAGCAGTGACCTGACATCGCTTTTGACAGAATCTATGTCGTCTCTTTCGCTTCTCCCCTCATTTTTCTTCTCTCACTCACTTGCTGTCTCTCTGTTCACTTTGTCAGCTGCTGTTTCTTCCTTTGATATCTTTACTACAAGAGTTGCCACTGACGGAAGAGTCTGAACCATGTTTGCCATGGGCTTACTGGGCTTTGTAGGAGTAGAGAAGGGTTGGGGACAGTTGGTTATGCATTGTGGTGAATTGACTCATGTTGTTGAGGTCACAAGTCAGGTCACAAACGTCATCATGAATATTTAGGTCAAATGCAAATTGAATTAGCCTGGTCTCTTTGTGCTGTTTTGCCAACGCCTATGATGGGACTAAGCTAATGATGTATAACTTTCCCAGATGCTTAGCAATGACCTCGCAGTAAGAAAAGGAACCATCAGCTTACAGTTACATTGCATTCAGAAAGTATTCAGACCCCTTGACTTTTTCCACATTTTGTTACATTACAGCCTTAATTCTAAAATGTATAAAATATTTTATTCCCCTTACCAATCTACACACAATACCCCATAATGACAAAGCAAAAACAGGTTTTTAGACATTTATGCAAATGTATATAAAAAAACAGAAATATCACATTTACATAAGTATTCAGACCCTCTACTCGATACTTTGTTGAAGCACCTTTGTCAGTGATTACAGCCTCTAGCTGATCGTGTACTACAGGAAAAGGCGGGCCAAACAGGCCTCCATTAACATCAATGGGGCTGTAGTATAGCAGGTCGAGAGTTTCAAGTTCCTTGGTGTCCACATCACCAACAAACTATCATGGTCCAAACACACCAAGACAGTCGTGAAGAGGGCACAACAAACCTTTTCCCCCTCAGGAAACCTTTTCCCCTTCAGAAAATATTTGGCATGGGTCCCCAGATCGTCAAAGATTTCTACAGCTGCACCATCGAGAGCATCCTGACCGGTTGTATCACCGCCTGGTATGGCAACTGCTAGGCATCTGACCGTAAGACACTACAGAGGGTAGTGCGTAAGGCCCAGTATATCACTGGCCAAGCTTCCTGCAATCCAAGACCTATAAAATAGGCAGTGTCAGAGGAAAGCCCATAAAATTGTCAGAGACTCCAGTCAACCAAGTCATAGACTGTTTTCTCTGCTACCTCACGGCAAGCGGTACCAGAGCGCCAAGTCTAGGACCAAAAGGCTCCTCAACAGCTTCTAACTCCAAGCCATAAGACTGCTGAACAATTAATTAAATGGCCACCTGACTATTAAATTGACCCACCCCCTCCATTTGTTTTGTACACTGCTGCTACTCACTGTTTATTATCTACGCATAGTCACTTCACCCCAACCTACATGTACAAATTACGTTGACTAACCTGTACCCCTGCACATTGACTCGGTATTGGTACCCCCTGTATATAGCCTCGTTATTGTTATGTTATTGTGTTACTTTTTATTATTTTAAATTCTTTACTTTAGTTTATTTGGTAAATATTTTCTTAACTCTTCTTGAACTGCACTGTTGGTTAAGGGCTTGTAAGTAAGCATTTCACGGTAAGGTCTACACTTGTATTCTGCGCATGTGACAAATAAAGTTTGATTTGATTTGAGTCTTCTTGGGTATGACGCTACAAGCTTGGCACACCTGTGTTTGGTGAGTTTCTTCCATTCTTCCCTGCAGATCCTCTCAAGCTCTGTCAAGTTGGATGGGGGAGTGTTGCTGCACAGGTATTTTCAGGTCTCTCCAGAGATGTTCGATCGGGTTCAAGTCCGGGCTCCGGCATCTCAAGGATGATAAATGAAAACAGGATGCGCCTGACCTCAATTTCGAGTCTCATAGCAAAGGCTCTGAATACTTATGTAAATAATTTTTTGTTGCAAAAAAACAAATATGTTTTCGCTTTGTCATCATGGGGTATTGTGTGTAGATTGCTGAGGATTTTTATTCTTTAATACATTTTAGAATAAGGCTGTGACATAACAAAATGTGGAAAAAGTCAAGGGGTCTGAATACTTTCCGAAGGCACTGTATGTTTTTCAAGATGATGTAGTTCAACCTCTGTATGTTGTTAATTAAGGAAACGTGGTGATGATGTTATTGATTCTATCTTCATACAGTAATTCAGCTGATCACACGCCACAGTACATGTCTAGTCATAGTGCTCTGTTTATTGCAGCAAAAAAACACAGCCTCCATGCTCCAGCTCTTACAGTGACAATTCAAATCCAGCTATGTTTGTGCAGCTGAGGTGTCACGACTTCCGCTGAAGTCGGCCCCTCTCCTTGTTCGGGTTGGGTTAGGCGGTCGACGTCACCGGCTTCTAGTCACCACCGATCCATGTTTCATTTTCGTTTTGTTTTGTCTGTATTACACACACCTGGTTTCAATTCCCATATCATGTTCCTTATTTAACCCTCTGGCATACATTTCTGTTCTGTCCGTGATTGTTGGTGTCTTAATGGTTGTTGTAGGTGTTAGTTTGTATGTATTTTCCTATTTGGTATATTGCTTGGATTTTTGTGAGTTAACTCAGTTGTGTTGCTCAAACCTGTGTCCTGCGCCTGACTCCGCTACATCTCTGCACCGAATCGCTGACATGAGGAGATAAAAGAGTTGACGACTGATCATAGCCTGTTAGTTTGTAGAGATGTTGTTGTTGTTGTATGTATGTGTGTGTGTGTGTGTGTGTGTGTATATGTGTGTGTGTGGCTTTTTGAGGTCACTCTTACAGCAGTCTGGAGACCCTCCAGTTGTCAGGGCATTGTGTACAGGAACACCAAATCTGTTATTTTGCAGTGTGGTGGTGGACTATGCAAGGTAGGACCAACAAGGCCAGATAGACACATCCCAGCTAGCACATTTGGTTCTTTGGAAGTTGTGGGAACGTATGTTTTTGTTTTCATATTGGTTGTGGGAACAAAGCCATATGTTTCCTTACCGGTAAAACTTCTGTGAACAGATGTGAAAATGTTGCCTGTTCTGGGAACATTTATTTTCTGTTTGCAAGTTTTCCTGGGAGAATAATATAAAAGAAGAAATATAGCATGTAAGTCAATAATTGTCCTATGGTTGTGTGTGTGTGGGTGAGAGGGTGTAAGTGGGTGTATGTGTAGCTATGTGAATGTGGGGTGTATGTTCTGTGTGAATGGATGACTGGGTAGATGTCTAGAGGGGTGTAGATCTGTATGGGGAGGGGGAGATGGGAGGTTGGGATAAACTGGGCCTGGGTGGGTAAAGGAGGGCAAGGATGGCAGGGTGGGGCAAGCTAGGCTTGGGGGGCAAGGGGGATTAAATATGGGAGGTGGGGATAAACTTGGCTTGGGTGGGGTAAAGAGGGAGAACAGGTGGAGATGGATGGATTTGATTTGGGAGAGAGAGAGAGAGAAGGACTTAATTATACTACAATGTAATTGTATTTCTGTTTTCTTTTTTTATGACTTGTAAACCTGTGGTAAAATGAATAAGAGTTCTGGACAGATAAGCAAAGGATGTCGAAACATCATTGTTCCTTGTTTGTCATTACAATTAAGATTTAATGGTGGTTATTGGTGAGAATGGAGAGGGGCTATATCCGGGTGGTTGGAATGAGGTGCTGGGAGGGCATCAGACACTTTTCTGAGGTGTGTGTGGGGCCTCCACTCATCCCATCTCAGTCTCTCTGAGGACCCACTCACCCTAAGTAGACCTCCATCAGCCAATATACTTTGATTTAATTTATGAGGTAATATAAACCAACCACAGTATTTAAGGGTCGGTCTTTCTTCAAAAGTATGTACAATGTATGTACAATGTCTGCATCCACAGTCTTTTTTTGGGGTACATTAGGAGAGGAGAAGGTGCTAAAAAGCCCTAAAAAGGTATTGCACCTGAAGTACAGATAGATATACTTAGCTTTTTGTTTTCTATATAATTATTTTGTGTGTTTTTTGTTAAATGTCTGCTCAGCCCACATGCTCTCTATATATGTAATGTATACAATACTATGTATTTATACTATGATCCTCCCATTCTATGGAATGCCCACCACTCTTATGTCATGTCTGTTCAAGTGTTTTACTTGGTTCTTCAATGATAGATGGAATAGATATGGTAAAGTTTGATTCTATACAAGTAAAGACCAACCAAATCTAACTTATCACATGGAATGTCCACGGGCTCTATGATGGGGTAAAAAAACATGGTTTTCTCAAATACCTAAAGAGATTGTCAGCAGATGTGTACTTTAAAAAAAAAGGATACATTTAAGGAGGAGCGGGTTGGAGAGGCCTACGCTGCCACCCATTGTAGTAACAGCAGAGGTATAAATAACATTTCCCTTATATCCCAGCATATGGACCAAGAAAGCTGTTTTCTAATGAGGAACTGTACCTTACATGGTGAAAATAAATGTAGATATAATTTAGGCTATATTCAATCAAATCCAGACAGGAAGTATTATTTTAGCAGGTGACCTAAATCATACATTTGATAAAATTAACAGGCATAGTAATAAAAACGGCACATTTAGGGAGCCTCCAAAGAAGCTGAAGAATGTCATCTCTATAAATCATTTACAGGACACCTGGATATTACTATTCCCAAATATAAAATACTATTCATTTTTTTCTAAAAGTAAGAAAAGCTTTTCAAGAATTGACATTTTTATTTTTTTAAATGCACACAACAATTTACCGGATTCAAAAATGAATGATATAGTGATATCGGATTATTCTGCAGTATCATGCTTAATTACACCAATAGAAAATACATTTAGCGACACAATTTGGAGAATGGTCAGAGCGCAACTTCTGGATCTGAATAAAAAAAAAATATATATAAACTTTACCATTACAAATGTAGACATAGAGGACAGAGAAAAGCCAACCCCCTATATAATTTGGGATGCCTTTAAGGCGTACATTAGGGGGAAAAGCCCATAAAAAATATTTACAAGGTAAAGAATAAAATAAAATAAGCAGGAATACAATCTTTAACTTCTGAAGAGAGCCAACAACTGCAGGTTGAACTCAAGTAAAGCATACTATTTATGTCAAGGGTGTGCGTACTGGTAACGGAGTCAGGTGCAGGAGAAAAGAGTCGTGAACAGGCGCACACTTTATTGAGGCAGGAGAAATTAACAGACGGACGCCACTGCGTCAAAACCACCAGCCAATTGGCAAAAGTACAAAACGCGCAAACAGTCACAATATTTATGTTCAAACAAATAAACATACCTCGTGACAAAACACGGAATATACGAACACCAGTCTGGCGCATCAAACATGACACGTAACACAAACAATATCACACAAAGACATGAGGGGAAACGGAGGAATAAATACATGCAGTGTGATTGGGAAATGCAAAACAAGACAAAACAAATGGATCAATGAAAAATGGAGCGGAGATGGCTCGAAAGCCGGTGACGTCGACCGCCGAACGCCGCCCGAACAAGGAGAGGAGCCGACTTATGCGGAAGTTGTGACAACTTAATGGCAAATAAACCTGGTAAATATCCAGCAGCTCTCACAAAACAAATACATGCTAAACCAGTTATAATTTTAACATATAAAGAAAATAAGCGGTAATTAGAAACAATGCAATTAATGACAATTGTAAACATTTCTATGCCAGTATGTATAAATCAGAATTAACAAAAGTGGGACGGATCCTAAAGTCTTCTTAGACTCAACAACTTTGAAGCAACTGTCAGCAGACAAAAAAAGAATACTTGAAAAACAGAGATCACCCAAGAAGAAATATTAGATACTGTTAAAACATTTGCACAGAGAAAGGCACCAAGAATGGATGGCTTTCCCATAGAATTCTATTAAACATTTTGGGACAAAGTCACCCCCTATTGACACAAATGACAACACACGTCACTTAATTCAGTACTTCCTAATTCCATGTATAAAACAGTTATATAAATGATTTTAAAACCAGGAGAGTCCCCTGCTGATTATAGACCCATACGTTTAACAAATTGTGACAATAATAAAGCTCATAAGGAATAGAATGGCAAAAGTCTTACCAGACTTGATACATATCTAGCAAACAGGGTTAATTAAAAATAGACAATTGCAAACAAATACAAGAACATGTTTCATTTTAATACAATATGCAATAAAACAAGATATAGATTTAGCAATAATGGCTGGTGATGCCGAAAATGACTTTATAAAAATATTTGGAAGCTTTTCAACTTTCCAGCATTTAATAAAAATATTGTATAAATGTCCGAAAGCAAAAAATGTACACAAATAATACATCTGTTGACATTTCTTTAGAAAGGGGCACAAGACAGGGATGTGACTTCTCCCACCTCCTGTTTGCACTGGCAATTGAACCACTTGCAGAAAGAATTAGACAGGACCCAAACGTAACAGGTATCAGTATTGGTAAACATGAATATGAACTACATTTACTTGCAGATGATCTCCTGATCTACCTGGCCAATGTCACTTTTATACAACAGGTTACCAATATATTCAAATACTGATGTACATATTTTCATTAAAACCGTTATTTTTATGAATTTATTCATACTATAGATACTCGATGGGTAGAACAATACTCTTCTCATCAATTATCTTTAAAAAACAGTCCATTCTCCAGTAACGAGTGTGCTGAGAGTCAGGAAGCAAGTTCAGGGAGTGAATGTTTTAATAAATATATGTACAGTGCCTTGCGAAAGTATTCGGCCCCCTTGAACTTTGCGACCTTTTGCCACATTTCAGGCTTCAATCATAAAGATATAAAACTGTATTTTTTTGTGAAGAATCAACAACAAGTGGGACACAATCATGAAGTGGAACGACATTTATTGGATATTTCAAACTTTTTTAACAAATCAAAAACTGAAAAATTGGGCATGCAAAATTATTCAGCCCCTTTACTTCCAGTGCAGCAAACTCTCTCCAGAAGTTCAGTGAGGATCTCTGAATGATCCAATGTTGACCTAAATGACTAATGATGATAAATACAATCCACCTGTGTGTAATCAAGTCTCCGTATAAATGCACCTGCACTGTGATAGTCTCAGAGGTCCGTTAAAAGCGCAGAGAGCATCATGAAGAACAAGGAACACACCAGGCAGGTCCGAGATACTGTTGTGAAGAAGTTTAAAGCCGGATTTGGATATAAAAAGATTTCCCAAGCTTTAAACATCCCAAGGAGCACTGTGCAAGCGATAATATTGAAATGGAAGGAGTATCAGACCACTGCAAATCTACCAAGACCTGGCCGTCCCTCTAAACTTTCAGCTCATACAAGGAGAAGACTGATCAGAGATGCAGCCAAGAGGCCCATGATCACTCTGGATGAACTGCAGAGATCTACAGCTGAGGTGGGAGACTCTGTCCATAGGACAACAATCAGTCGTATATTGCACAAATCTGGCCTTTATGGAAGAGTGGCAAGAAGAAAGCCATTTCTTAAAGATATCCATAAAAAGTGTCGTTTAAAGTTTGCCACAAGCCACCTGGGAGACACACCAAACATGTGGAAGAAAGTGCTCTGGTCAGATGAAACCAAAATTGAACTTTTTGGCAACAATGCAAAACGTAATGTTTGGCGTAAAAGCAACACAGCTGAACACACCATCCCCATTGTCAAACATGGTGGTGGCAGCATCATGGTTTGGGCCTGCTTTTCTTCAGCAGGGACAGGGAAGATGGTTAAAATTGATGGGAAGATGGATGGAGCCAAATACAGGACAATTTTGGAAGAAAACCTGATGGAGTCTGCAAAAGACCTGAGACTGGGACAGAGATTTGTCTTCCAACAAGACAATGATCCAAAACATAAAGCAAAATCTACAATGGAATGGTTCAAAAATAAACATATCCAGGTGTTAGAATGGCCAAGTCAAAAGAAACGTCCCTTTTTCAGGACCCTGTCTTTCAAAGATGATTTGTGAGAATCCAAATAACTTCACAGATCTTCACTGTAAAGGGTTTAAACACTGGTTCCCATGCTTGAACCATAAACAAATAATGAACATGCACCTGTTGAATGGCCATTAAGACACAAACAGCTTACAGACGGTAGGTAATTTAAGGTCACAGTTATGAAAACTTAGGCCACTAAAGAGGCCTTTCTGCTGACTCTGTAAAACATCAAAAGAAAGATGCCCAGGGTCCCTGCTCATCTGCGTGAACGTGCCTTAGGCATGCTGCAAGGAGGCATGAGGACTGCAGATGTGGCCAGAGCAATCATTTTGGTTGGTGTCCTGCGGCTGGAGCCGTGCGTCGGAGAGGGGGTACTGTCACAACTGAGACAAACTGAACAAGTTCCACAGACATGTGACTAAAATAAATGGAATAATGTGTCCCTGAAAAAAAGGGGGGGGGTCAAAATCAAAAGTAACACTCAGTATCTGGTGTGGCCACCAGCTGCATTAAGTACTGCAGTGCATCTCCTCCTCATGTACTGCACCAGATTTGCCAGTTCTTGCTGTGAGATGTTACCCCACTCTTCCACCAAGACACCTGCGCGTCTCCAGCCGCAGGACACCGACCAAAATGACAGGAGTGGACCGGTCACCTCTGCTGAGGCGCAGGAAACCTGTCAATCTGGCTGATACGTGGGAGCATGGTGACCTAGAGCATCGGAGAGAGAGCACACGTAACGGTACCCCCTCCCCGGCGCGTTCGGCTCCTGCCGCAGGACGCCAACCAAAGGGACAATCCCGGGGATCAGGTGCGGACCGGTCACCCCTGCTGATGCGCAGGAACCTGTCATCGGCTGGGGCGCGGGAACCTGACAGACTGGCTGAGGCAGGGGAGCCTGGCGATCCGGCTGAAGCATGAGCCTGACGAGCCGGTGGAAGCCGGGGAGCCTGAGGATCCGGCGAAGGCATGAAAGCCCGACTAGCCGGCTGAGGCAGGGGAGCCTGGCGATCCGGCTGAAGCATGAGCCTGACGAGCCGGTGGAAGCAGGGGAGCCTGGCGATCCGGCGAAG
Organism: Oncorhynchus mykiss; assembly: GCF_057628025.1. Taxonomy (NCBI): domain Eukaryota; kingdom Metazoa; phylum Chordata; class Actinopteri; order Salmoniformes; family Salmonidae; genus Oncorhynchus; species Oncorhynchus mykiss. Next base: position 34,318,643 of record NC_143033.1, on the reverse strand, counting down.
GCATGAAAGCCCGACTAGCCGGCTGAGGCAGGGGAGCCTGGCGATCCGGCTGAGGCATGAGAGCCTGACGAGTCGGCGGAGGTAGGGGAGCCTGACGATCTGGCTGTGAGGCATGAGAGCCTGTAGCGGCTCCCAGACACAACGTCATTCTCACTGACACACAAAAAAAAAAAAAAACTCCCTGAAGCTTCCCTTAGGTGAGGCGTCATTCTGTAACGATGTGCGCTGAGAGTCGGGAAGCAAGTTCAGGGAGTGAGTGTCTTAATAAATAAACATAACATAATCAAACCACGAACAATGCACAGACTTAAAACAGAAACAATGACGCCTGGGGAAGGAACCAAAAGGAGTGACATATATAGGGAACGTAATCAGGGAAGTGATGAGGTCCAGGTGAGTTTGACGACAAGCAGGTGAGAGTAACGATGGTGACAGGTGTGCGCCATAACGAGCTGCCTGGTGACCTAGAGGCCGGAGAGGGAGCACACGTGACACCTACGTTGTTTACACAATGGAAAGGTCAAATGCTTTATTATCAAAACATTTAACGAGCGTGGGCGACGGAGAGAAACAAAATCATGCAGTTTGAGGCATGTGGCAGAAAGTGATAAGGACGCTGGAGATAGGGGTGGGGGCTAGTGGTTCTGTGCAGGTGTGATGTATGATGTAGTCATTTGTATGTGTGTGATTTTTGTAGTGTGATTTTTGTATGATGTAGTCATTTGTATGTGTATGTTTGTATTGTTTTTAAAATAGAAAATCTAATCTTATTAAAAAAAATACAAAATTCCTGGGAGGTTTTAATGAAAATTCTAGGTTATTTCGAGGTTTTTGAATAACTTCCTTAAAACTTTCACTGTCTGTTTCAAGCCTCTAGGCATTCCTTGGACACACAATAACATTAGTTATTGACTAGTTGAAGTCCAGGGGTAAATAAAGGAGAGGGGTCAGGGGTTGGAGCTTAGCACAAGGACAGAAAAATAATCAAATCATGTATTTTACGGCGCGCACACACACACTCTCACTCTCTTTCTCTCTTAGAGATGTGTAGGTCATGTGAAATCCATAGAATTTGTTTAAATTGTCTGATTTCTTTATATGAACTGTGACTCAGTAAAATCGTTGAAATGGTTGCATGTTGCATTTATAATTTTGTTCAGTATAGAACCTAAAATGGTTCTTCGGCTGTCCCCTTGGGGGACAGTTTAAGTTTCTAGCGCCGAACAGTGCAGTAATTCCTGACAAAACAAAACAATACACGCAAATCCCAAAAATATAAAGAAAGGAATTAAGAAAATTGAAATATTAGAATGAGCAATTTAAAAATTAGAATGAACTGACTTTCCCACAGCAATAACTGCCAGTTTATAAGCTATTTCACAGTTGGTTCTTGATTTACACTACCATCATTACCTAGACTAAAGAACATGAAACCAGTGGAATTAGAACATTTGAATTTATTAATTAGGTGTAGAGTAGACACACTACGCACCACGTCCAAGAGAGGGCGCCATATGTAAAGAGATTGGAGCCTGGAAACTAATTAACAGAGGGATATGAAGGAAGTAGGTCTTCCCCTCAGTAACATATTGAACACACCTTTATTCAACTGTCAAGGAATATTGAATTGTCACCTGGCTCTCAGACACCCATTTGGTTCGTGTGACTAGCGAGGGGCACAGTGTCTAAATGGGTACAGTTCGTGTGGCAGTCAGTCCAGAAGCCATGCACTGTTACAGTTGAGTGATGTACATTTGGATGGTGTGCTACAGTTGTAGTGGTAGATCCTTGTGGTAGTGTGGCCACCAAGGTGAACAGAACCATTCCACTGTGATCTCTGCCTACACATGGCTTCTTACTCAACTCAAAGCCTGGCTTTCCTCTTCTCCTGGTTGACTCGCCACCCACTCTCTCAACAGTCACCTTCCTCTCTAATATCCCCTACACTCTTAGAAAAAAAGGTGCTATCTAGATCCTAAAAAGATTATTCGGCTGTCCCCGTATGAGAACTCTTTGAAGAACGCCTTTTTGATTCCAGGTACAACTCTTTTGGGTTATACGTAGAACCCTTTACACAGAAGGTTGTACATGAACCCCAAAAAGGGTTCTACCTGGAACCAAAAAGGATTCTTCTATGGGGACAGCTGAATAACCCTTTTTTCTAAAAGTGTAATGGATAAGCTGCTGCTACCTCCCAGCCGCTGTGGAGTGAGTGTGTATGTGTGTGTGTGTGTGTGTGTGTGTGTGTGTATGTCTGTGTCTGTGTGTGTAAGTGCTTTCAGGTGTAGGTCTGTGTGTCAGTGTGTGTAATGGTATCTGGGACATCACATTTAGTGGGCTGGGTGGCAGTAAGGACATACATAGCTTCCACTCCTCCCCATCACTTCTTACTGTTGTGATGTGATGACAGTGTTGTTGCTCTACACACAGTAGGGGAGACTGGGGACAATTGTAACACAACTGACCCATGTTTTATTTGGCCCCGATGTCCCCTACAAATACTAAGCAGTATCCTCTTGAATATTCAATGTCCATTATTAATTAACCTTGATTTGCATTCTTTGTTATTTTTCTCTTCAGTGGTGCAATGTCAATGTGTGTATTGCAACAGCGTAGTCAAAGTGCCTCCCATCCCTCTGCAGTCATTAAGCATGAAAGATACTGTAAACAACGAGGCTTTCGAAAAAACCTTAAGATGTGTTCCAATATCCACACTAGAATGCATGCCCAATACATTGCTTCATTGTAAGTGATATGCTAGTGTGGATATTGGAACACACCCTAAGGTGGTATTGCTATCCAGTTGATATTGCTATTCAGTTTGCCACTCACTACATTATGTAGTGTTGATGGTGTATATCCCAGCAGAGGCTCTCCTAACTCGCCTGCTTTCTTGTGCTCCTCCTCTCCCAGAAGCTCCTCTTTACAACATCCTGGGCCTATATTCAAAAACCATCTCAGTGTGCTGATCGAAGATCAGGTCCCCACTGTCTATATAATTCTTATTATTACTTATGATTTAACACGCCTATTCTGAGAGTCTTTGTGAATACAGGACCTGGGCTCTGGGATAACACACATGCAAACCGCACGCACACCTCAGCCCCACATTCCGGAACAACCAGCACTTCCCTTAATCTGCCTCAGATTCAGAGATCGAGCAACAATTGGCTTGGCGGACGGGAGGCGGGCGAGAGCTGTTGGGGCAAGACCAGAGGAAAGGAGAGCTCCCACTGACATCAGTGTGATGTATTTGTAAAACGCAGGGCATGTTGGTATTGGATTGATTCTCTACTCCAAGCTCTCCTACCAGCACTGTAAGGAAACACTGACTGAGAAGCTGATTTCTGACTGAGAATCTGAAGTGCTGGTTTTCCACAGTCTTGTGTAGACGTTCCTGCCACAGTTGTTTTTCCCATGATGTCTTGTGTGTGTGTGTGTGTGACATAATTCACCTTGCAAGAGCGTGTACAGATCTGTCCGAGCTAGCACATTTGGTTCCTTGGAAGTTGTGGGAACGTAAGTTTTTGGGTTCCCATTGGTTCTGGGAAGGAAGCCATACGTTTCCTGACCTGTAATATGGAACGTTTTTAAATGTTCTGAGAACGGAGGTTAACATTTCACCTCTTCTGGGAATGTTTATTTTTAGGTTGCAAGGAGAGTCTGAGAACATTTTACTATGGTTCCCTGGAAGTTTTCCTGGAATTTATTGTTAGGGGAATTTCACCGTACGGGAATCTGGGCTTGTTTTCATAATGTCCGAGGCATTTCTAGGTCAGTGAGATGTGTTTCACACATAATTACCCAGGAGAAAGGCAGGTCTGGGCTTCGCGCTAAATGATACACCCTATGACGGCTTCCGGTGTATTGATGTGCTCTGGGCATGTCCATCCCCCAAGGCAGGCTTTTTTGAAAGGGAGGAGGACATTAACAACACAATCCTTTGAGCAAACCTGAAAGAACTGACCAGACCACACTATGTTCAAGTGATTCCTCTCATCAATACAAATTTGACGATGGAGCATTTTTTGTTCAACAGGAATATAGTGAACAGACAGGGATTTAGCTAGAAGCGCAGCTACAGCTAATGCCAGGACCAAGAGGGCAGATGACAAATATGGTGGCTAGCTAAGTAAGTTGTTTTTCCTGCAAGCCACCTATCTAGCTAACTTTAGTTTGTCAACTGAAACCCATATTGTGTATTGCTGGCTAACACACTACTGTGTTACAGTGGCAGGAAGTCTAGTTATTTTCTAGGTAGGTAGCCAGCTAGCTAAATTAGCTAAACAACTACCTACGACTATAAATAGAAGAGGTTTCACAATCAGAGCTCTATTGTATCTTGATTATAAAACCTCTTCTCTTTTTACTTGTAAATATGACTACTAAAAAGAAAGCTATAATGTTACAGCCACCTAAAGCTATGTTTACCTGCAACATTAGCACATACTATTTATTTATTTTACCTTTATTTAACTAGGCAAGTCAGTTAAGAACAAATTCTTATTTTCAATGATGGCCTAGGAACAGTGGGTTAACTGCCTGTTCAGGGGCAGAACAACAGATTTGTACCTTGTCAGCTCGGGGGTTTGAACTTGCAACCTTCCGGTTACTCGTCCAACACTCTAACCACTAGGCTACCCTGCCACCCCAATATGCGCCGGGCCTCCCGTTTATAACTTTCTAGAAAATGTGGAACATCAGCAACTGTAAATCATTTTACTAGCTATGTAACATAATTGACAAGGGTTGAATGCATGTTTGACTAGTCTACCCTAATGTGGTGGCACAGTTCAACTGTCATTCAAACTGTGCAATAGAGTATAGTTTATCTTTTTTTTGTCTTACAGAAACTTCCCGATTCTACCAGTGAAATGAAAATGCACTCGTTCTAGCTTGTGGTTTGGATAATGTTGATGTTAATGACAAACACTTAATGTTGTATACTGTAGTAATGACTACATGCTGTGGCAGAGACGATGTGAAATTCCCCTTTAAAGTTTTGAAAACAGAAATTATAGGTTATTTTAAGGTAATTAAACATATTTCAATAAGACTTTTAATAATAAATTATTGCGATGCATGGAATTAGTCCACCGTGCCACCAGGATGGAGCTAGCATGCAAAGCTAGCTCTATTCATTTTAGTCTATTTAAACAGACCCCATTTCAAAGGAAACAAGCTCTCACTAAGATCAGGTGTGGCAAATTATTGGGAGCGGCCAACACACCTGAACATACTTAACAAAATAAAGGATAGAGAGAGTTTTGTTGATCCTGAAAATGGAATGTATATGTTTTTTATGGAATGTTTCTTAACGTTCTGATAATGGAATATATGTTTTTAAATAACATTCTTAGAACGTTCTCCAAATGTTACTAACGTTTACTTGTGTTTTTTTAAGGAACATTTTCTTAAAGTTCTAAGAGCAATTTGAGAGCATTACTTTAAATAGAACCATGAAGAAATGTGTAGGAAACATTATGATGAGAACAGAAATTCTAGGTTACTTTGAGGTTTTTGAATAACCTACTGAACTTTTTCCCCCGCTCCAAGCACACATGGAAATTAATTTACTTAGACATGAATTATGTAAACACATTTCTTTATTGTGACATGGCATCAGTGAGATCTCAACCTATAATCTGCTGTTTTTCAGTAATGGAATTAGTCCACTGCGCCACCAGGAGGTGGCTAGCATGCCATGTTTTTTACAAAGCTGTCTATTCAAACAGACCCCATTTCAAAGGAACCAAGCACTCATTAAGATCAGGTGTGGCCAATTAATGGGAGCGGCCAACACATCTGAACATACTTAACAAGATAAAGGATAGAGAGAGTTTTGTTCATCCTGAAAACGGAATGTATATGTTTTTAAATAACATTCGTAGAACGTTCTCTGAACATTATTAAAGTTTCCTTAACGTTCTTGGAACAATTTCAGAACATGACTTTAAATAGAACCAATAGAACAAAGTGTTGGTCCCATGTTTCATGAGCTGAAGTAAAAGTAGCGGATTTCTCAAAAATGTTTTGCACAAATTTGTTTACATCCCTGTTAGTTAGCATACAGTATATCCTTTGCAAAGATGATTCATCCACCTGACAGGTGTGGCATATCAAGAAGCTGATTACACAGCATGGTCATTACACAGGTGCACCTTGTGCTGGGGACAATAAAAACCCACACAGTACGTCCAACTGACCTTACAACCACAGACCACGTGTAACCACGCCGGCCCAGGACCTCCACATCCGGTTTCTTCATCTGCGGGATCCCGGGAGACCAGCCACCTGGACAACTGATGAAACGGTCTGTAATGAAGCCCTCTTGTGGGGAAGAACTCATTCTGATTGGCTGGGCCTGGCTCCCCAGTGAGGGGGCCTGGCTCCCAAGTGGGTGGGCCTGTGTCCTCCCAGACTCACCCATGGCTGCACCCCTGTCCAGTCATGTGAAATCCATGAATTTGGGCCTAATTCATTTATTTACATTGGCTGATTTCCTTCCATGGACTGTAACTCAGTAAAATCTTTGAAATTGTTGATATTTTTCTTCAGTAAATATATATATTTCAGAACATTCCCAATGTCAAACCAGTTGGAGAACTTTCCTAGAACATTACCAAAATGTTAATTAAATGTAACCATATTTGCACTTTTAGGAAACATTCTGTTGAAGAAATGAAATACAAAGAAAACCAAGTTTTTTTCTTACAGTGGCGCCGACAGAGAGGGATGCCTCGCTTCCAGCTCTTAGGAAACTTTGCAGTATTTAAAAATGTTTTATTATTTCTTACATTGTTAGCCCAGAATTATTTTGTTTTATTACATATAGCCGGGAAGAACTATTGCATATCAGAGCGGCGGTAACTCACCAGCACTACCAGCATTACGACCAGGAATACGACTTTCCCGAAGCGGATACTTTGTTCACACCCCCCAGGGCAATTTAACTAATTCCAGAAGCTGACCTAAAACAATGTTGGCGAAGATGAGATACTCGGAGTGGTCTTCTAGTCCGACTTAGGAGGCACGCACACTACCCACCGTTTCCAAGTATATTACTCGTACATGTTCAGTCTCTGGATAATAAAGTTGACAAGCTCAGGGTGAGGGCTTCTTTCCAGCGAGATATCATGGATTGTAACATACTCTGTTTCACGGAAACATGGCTCTGTCGGGATATACTGTCTGAGTCGGTCCAGCCAATTGGGTTCTCAGTTCATCAAACTGACAGGATTAAATATTTGTCAGGGAAGAAGCAGGGCGGGGGTGTATGTTTCATGATTAATGACTCATGGTGTAGTTGTGATAACAGGAATTCAAGTCCTTTTGTTCACCCGACATAATACCTCATAATCAAATGCCGACCATATTATCTCCCAAGATAATTTTCTTTGGTTATAGTCACAACCGTGTATATCCCCCCTTAAGGTGACCGTTCCTCAGGTGCATGTTCATTGTTTATGGTTCATTGAACAAGCATGGGAAACGACGGCCATCAAAGAACTTTACTGGACTTTATGCGAACTGGAAATCACATATCCTGAGACTGCTTTATGGGGATTTAAAAAAAGCACATTTGAGGAAAGGCTGCCATAGTTCTATCAACATATCGACTGTAGTACTCGCGCTACTAAAACACTCGATCCCTGTTACTCCAACTTCCGGGATGCATACAAGGCACTCCCCCACCCTCCTTTTGGCAAATCTGACCACAAATGCTCCCCCCTTCCCATAGGCAGAAACTTAAACAGGAAGTACCCGTGCTAAAGACTATCCAACGCTTGTCTGACCAATTGGAATCAACGCTTCAAGATTGTTTTTATCTGTTCCGGGTAGCTTCAGAGAATAACATTGACGTATATACTGACACGGTGACTGAGTTTATCAAGAAATGTATAGGAGATATTGTACCCATTTTGACTATTAAAACCTACCCTAACCAGAAACCGTGCAGCATTTTTTTTGCAGCATTCGCGCAAAACTGAAAGCGCGAACCCCCGCATTTAACCATGGCACGGTGACTGGGAATATGGCAGATTACAAACAAGCAAGGCAACCAAGCAGGCAAACCATCAATATAGAGACAAAGTGGAGTCGCAATTCAACGGCTCAGGCACGAGACGTATGTGGCAGGGTCTACAGACAATCACGGACTACAAAAGGAAAACCAGCCACGTTGTGGACACTGACATCTTTCTTCTGGATAAGCTAAACACCTTCTTCACCCGCTTTGAGGATAACACAGTGTGCCCGACAAGGCCCTCTACCAAGGACTGTAGGCTCTCATTCTTCGTGTCTGATGCGAGTAAGACATTTAACCGTGTTAACCCTCGCAAGGCTGCCAGCCCAGACGGCATCCCTCGGAGCATGCATAGATCAGCTGGCTGAAGTGTATACGGACATATTCAATCTCTCCCTATCCCAGTCTGCTGTCCCCACATGCTGTCTCCATATCAAGATGACCACCACTGTTCCTGTACCCAAGAAAGCAAAGGTAATTGGACTAAATTACAATTGCCGTAGCACTCACTTCTGTCATCATGAAATACTTTGAGAGACTAGTCAAGGATCACATCACCTCTACCTTACCTGACACCCTAGACCCACTTCAATTTGCTTACCGCCCCAATAGATCCACAGACGATGCAATCGCAATCACACTGCACACTGCCCTATCCCATCTGGACAAGAGGAATACCTATGTAAGAATGCTGTTCATTGACTATAGCTCAGCATTCAACATCATAGTAGCCTCCAAGCTCCTCATCAAGCTTGAGGCCCTGGGTGTCACGTTCGTTATAAGGATCAGACCAAGGCACAGCGTGGTATACATACATTCTTATTATTTACTGTGGACCGTCGGTGGAGGTTCCGGACTGTGGACCGTCTTTGGAGGTTCTGGACTGTGGACCGTCTTTGGAGGTTCCGGACTGTGGACCGTCGTTGAAGGTTCCGGACTGTGGACCGTCGTTGGAGGTTCCGGACTGTGGACCGTCGTTGGAGGTTCCGGACTGTGGACCGTCGTTGGAGGTTCCGGACTGGAAACTGTCGTCGGAAGCTCTGGACTGGGAACTGTCGCCAGAAGCTCTGGACTGTGGAGGCGCACTGGAGTCCTGATGCGTGGGACCGGTACTGGTGGTACCAGGCTAAAGGCATGCACCTCAGGGCGAGTGTGGGGAGGAGGCACAGGACGTAGTGAACTGTGGAGGCGCACTGGTGGTCTGATGCGTGGTGCCGGCACAGGTGGCAGACGGGCTGATGACACGCACCTCAGGGCTAGTGAGGAGAGGAGGCACAGGACGCACTGGGCTGTGCAGACGCACCGGAGACACAGTGTGCAGTGCCGGCGCAGGATATCCTGGTCCAAGGAGGTGTACTGGAGACCAGGAGCGCTGAGCCGGCACCATCCGTCCTGGCTGGATGCCCATTCTAGCCCGGCCAATGCGAGGAGCTGGAATAGAGCGCACCGGGCTATGAATGCGAACTGGGGACCAGTCACACGCTCCCCACGGTAAGCACGAGGGTTGGCTCAGGTCTCCAACCTGACTCAGCCAATCTCCCCATGTGCCCCCCCAAAGAAATGTTTTGGGGTTGCCTCTCGTGCTTGCCTCGTTTGTATAACTCCTCGTAATGTCGCTGTTCCGCTTTCGCTGCCTCGATTTCTTCCTTCGGATGGCGATACTCCCCCGCCTGCGTCCAGGGTCCTGCTCCATCTAGGATCTCCTCCCAAGTCCATTCCTCCTGTACACGCTGCTTGGTCCTTTTGTGGTGGGATCTTCTGTCATGTTCGTTATAAGGATCGGACCAAGGCGCAGCGTCGTATGCATACATTCTTATTATTTAAAGAATGAAACACTGAACAAACTAACAAAATAACAAAACGAACCGTGAAGCTGTACAAACGAGTGCTGACAGGAAACTACATATAGACAAGATCCCACAAACACAAAAGAGAAATGGCTACCTAAATATGATCCCCAATCAGAGACAATGATAAACAGCTGTCTCTGATTGGGAACCACACCAGGCCAACATAGAATACAAAAACCCCTAGACCTACAAAACCCTAGACATACAAAAACCCTAGACAATACAAAACATAGTGTACCCACCCTAGTCACACCCTGACCTAACCAAAATATAAAGAAAACAGAGATATCTCAGGTCAGGGCGTGACACTGGGTCTGAACCCTGCCTTGTGAAACTGGGTCCTGGACTTCCTGATGGGCCATCCCCAGGTTGTGAAGGTAGGAAACAACACCTCCACTTCGCTGATCCTCAACACTGGTAGTACTCTTAATTACCAACAATGACGAGACAGCCTACAGGGAGGAGGTGAGGGCTCTGTGAGTGTGGTGCCAGGTGCTTACTCAATGTCAACAAAAGATGATTGTGGACTTCAGGAAACAGCAGAGGGAGCACCCCCCTATCCAAATTGATGGGACCACAGTGGAGACGGTGAAACTCTTCAAGTTTCTGGGTGTACACATCACTGACAAACTGAAATGGTCCACCCACACTGACAGTGGGGTGAAGAAGGCGCAACAGCGCCTCTTCAACCTCAGGAGGCTGAAGAAAGTTGGCTTGGCACTAAAAACCCTCACAAACTTTTACAGATGCACAATTGAGAGCCTCCTATCGGGCTGTATCACCACTTGTATCACCATGGCAACTGCATTGCCCGCAACCGCAGGGCTCTCCAGAGGGTGGTGCGGTCTGCCCAACACATCACCGGGTGCAAATTACCTGCCCTCCAGGACACCTACAGCACCCGATGTCACAGGAAGGTCAAAAAGATCATCAAGGACTATTACCACCCTATCATCCAGAAGCCGAAGTCAGTACAGGTGCATCAACGCTGGGGCCGAGAGACTGAAAAACAGCTTCTATCTCAAGGCCATCAGACTGTTAAATATCCATCACTGTTACGCATGCCTCTATGAAGAGGGTGTTGCACCCTGCTGCAACTCAACTCCCTGTGAAGCAAAAGAGTTACTAGGATTTTATTCCTTAACACGGTAATATGGGGAAAAGGGTCTGGACGGAACCAAAGCAAAGAAAGTAAATATCAAAGCCCCACCACCTATCTAACTTAGCACCAATTTGTGCGCTAACCAAATTACAGGGGGTGGTCCGCCCAGGTCTTACCTAGTGTGCCTAGACAGTGAATATACTACGGGTATATGTATGCCGGCGTGCCTCTTGCCTAAGCACTCCCTAGGTGCTTTCCCCTTCCCCCCTGGGAACAAATAAAACAGGAGAACAAACAATTTCTCAAACAACCTAAGAAACAAAGGACATCAAATAAGCTCTATCTGAGCAACAAACGCACACAGAACATACCAACTGCTACCAACAACTAACATAGTAAATTACCCACAGCCATCAGCCTCCTCTCTCAGCAAATGCATTCTGCAATGATCACAATCAATCTCTCTCCAATGACCTCCCAGCAAAATTATCTCTCTTCTGAACAGAACACTGGCTTTTATATAGCTTCAGAAGGAATGGGAATTGGAGATAGCTGCTTTTTGATGAGGGGGCTGGGTCAGCTCTCCAATTAATCGTGGAGTCGACCAATCAGCTGCTGGGGGATTTCAGGAAGCCATCTCCTGAAACACTCTCAATTACACAAACTACAACACAGAAACTGGGGAACGTAACAATCACTAGCACCTAGAGTCTGCTGCCTATATACATAGACTTGACATCACTGGCCGCTTTAATAAACGGAGCCCTAGTCACTTTAATCATGTTTACATATCTTGTATTACTTGTCTCATATGTATATACTGTATTCCATACTATTCTACTGTATCTTAGTCTATGCCGCTTCGCCATTGCTAGTCCATATATTTATATATTCTTAATTACATTCCTTTACTTAGATTTGTGTGTGTTGGGTATATGTTGTGAAATTGTTAGATATTACTTGTTAGATATTACTGCACTGTCGGAGCTAGAAACACAAGCATTTCACTACACCCGCAATAACATCTGCTAAACACGTGTATGTGACCAATACATTTTTGGGGGATTTGATTTGAAATGTGCTGAGAATGTTCCAAAGCCAATCAACTATCCTGCACCATTCCCAGAAAGTTATGGGAAAGTTGTATTGCAAAATAAGCATAGAAAAACTACACTCTCACCATATCTCAACATATGGTTCTCAGAACGTTATGTGCTAGCTGGGGTGTTAGTTGTGGGGCAGATTTTGTGAATGCAGATTATGTCTCTCATGGTGAGTTATTGACTGCTTGATTGATAGAGTCTTGTCAATAGTAATGGCTCTAGTGTGGTTTTTGCGCTGACGTGGCCCACACACAGATAGCAGACTGAAGTAATCTGGACTGGACTGTAGGAAGTGGCCTGCGGTCTTCTCTTTTCTCTCTTACTACTGGTCACTCACCTCAATTGATTACTTTAATTTGGCCTGTAATGGGCGGGTATCCTCCTATCTGTGATTAGTGTGTGTGTGTGTGTGCTAGAGGGAGAAATTGTGTGTGTATGTGTGTGTGTGTTTGCGTGATGAGCTGTGTTTAATTACTGCAGCAGATGAGTGCTGTGTGGCCCAGCGAGGCCCAGAGGAGTGGGAGGACCACAGCTCAAACAGGCTGAGCAGCGATGCCTGCTGCCGTACAGATACACACTACACCCCTATCCGGTGACTGTGTTGCTGCACCGCCAGAGGAGAAGAGAGACAGGTCAAGACAGGGAGGTGTGATGACAGACTGCTTATCTATATACCTCGCCCTCTTATTATCCACGTCTCATAATTACGCTTTTAAAGCTGATGAAAGGAAGTGAGGTGTCGTATGTAGGAGTGTATTTGCCTCTGTTATTCTGAAACCCATGTACAGTATATGTTATGTTAAAGTAACATCCACTGCTAACTATGATGTAATCTCTCTGTTGGTACGGATTTACAGCGGTGTGAAGGGAGTATATGATGCCTGTTACACCCGTAGAGAAGAAGACCAAAAGAGGAGACTGTTCATGTCCTAATACAAACACTAGCGAGTGTAAATCATCTAAACAGATCTTCACCCCTCTCTCACCCCTTCTCTCTCTCCCTCTGTCTCTCCCTTTTCCTCTCTCTCTCTTTCTCTCTCTGTTTTTGTTTAATGAAAACATGTTTACTCAACAGACTTTGGCGTCTTCCCTCTCTGGGCAGGAGTACCAATTCCCCAGGGCCCTGGAGTGCACAGACACGACGCACATCGAAACACACACACACTGTGATGGATTAGACTGGATGCAGATGATATAAACAGGCTTTTCAGCTTCTCTCCCCAAGCCCCCAGGGGATATATCCTCCTCCACCTGGATTTTAATCAGCTCTGATAACATTATCATAGTACATACTGATGTGCCAAAATACAGTGCCAATATACTTGTTTTATTACATATGAACTGAAAGTATGCAATTTGTTGTGTTTGATTAATGCCTTGCTGAATTAAAAAGATACTTGTGGAGATGGATTGTGGAAATTTTGATAAGCTGTTTTGAAGACAACTTCAACTCAAGTCCCATGTGAGTATCAAACATTTTCCCAACTGAGTTGCATACTAATACCTAAGAGAGTCCCATGTTGTTCATGTGCAATAGCTGTGCCAAACAGATTGCGCACTGGATACCATGACAACCGCATTCACAGTATCATTTGTTTACAAAGCAGTAACTCTTATCTGAAGTAACCACAACAACTGTTTTAATTATCAAACAATATTTTATGAATGTTAATTTGAAGTTTAGTACACACTTCCTAATGATGTTTCTTTGACCACACAGTCGTGTGTGTGTGTGTGTGTGTATGTGCCTGTCTACCACCAGTCGAATGAATACCAGTTGTTTTCCTCTCTCACTAAGATAATCACTAGATAATCACTAGATAATCACTAGATAATCTCACATTGATTAACAAAGCTCATTACAATTTCCAATGCAGCACAAGCTGCTGAGCTGTGCTCTATAGCGCTATAGGATCTAGCAACCTGCCATGTTGAGGAAAAAACTGTATTTTAACTGCCTCAGTTTTTTTCTGTTTCTCTATTTAGACATCAGAGTCACTCTCCATAATCCTTTACTTATGAACATCTGCTATGTTCTTCATAGAGGAAGCACACGCGAGTTACGAACAGAGTTATGCTACATCCTACAGATATATTATGTCGAATAAGTGGAGTGAAATGTATGATGACAAAAGGATGATGTAGACTTTGCCATGTCCAATAGCTGTATCAAACAGACTGCGCACCAGGTACCACGACAACCTCATTCACAGTATAATGTGTTTACAAAGCCGAAACTCTTATCTGAAGTAACCACTGTTTTCGTGAACTAACAACCTTTTATGAATGTTAATTTTAATTTGTACAGGAGGTTTATGAGCCTCACTAACAACAATAAAATCACTATTGAACAGTCTGCTCTGTCACTTGCACTGTCGTTGCAACAAACATGGAGAAACTAGCAAACACACTGTAAATATAAATCAGCCACCATATCCCACCAATTATTATGTTATAATATTGTTATAAGATTACTGTATGAAATGTAAAACATATTCTATATTTATTCTCCTGAGCTGTAGACTGAGGGAGATGTCCCTACAAGATAACAGACGTTTTTTTATTTCCCCAGCCCCCTTCTGCTCCCGCTCCTAGACACACACAGAGAATGCTCTCCCCTGGAAAACATTTACTAGTTGTAAGGTTCTGCTTTTCTTTTCTTAGTCAACCTTGTGTTCTTTTTCTTTGTGACTTTGAACGTAGCCATGTTTCTTTGTGTTCTGGAACGTAGCCCTGTCTTTCATTTTTGTTCATTGATTTCACCTGTGTTCGTTTCTCACCTGGTCTCATCAGCTCCCTATTTAGTTCAGTTCTTTCTGTTTGTATGGTTGTGAAGTATTGTTTGTTTTTGACTGGCTACCTGTGTTTGACCATTGCCTGCCTGTGACCACGATTCCTGCCTTCTGCGAAGGCTTAATAAACATCTGCCTCGCTCTGGACGTGAATCTACACCTTTTTCTCCCTGAGTATTCATTACACTAGTAGCAAGACTGTGAACCTACACTACATTCCTGTAGGAATTAAATTGCCTACCCTCTCAATCTTCAGTGATGGAACTTATTACTCTGTAATAAATGAATTACTTTATCATACTTTGAATGTTTCATTTCTGGGAAACTACCTATGGTTATGTGGCCACACGGCATTGGAGTTTTGCTATGGTATAGTACAATTTTGTATTCCTTTTATGTCTACAAGAAACCAGTACCATACAACATGGCGCCGGAGAGAATGGCTGACGTTTTGCGTGCTCCTAACAAACTGTTATTTTGTTCGTTTTTTTGCGTTTTAACTTACAGCTGGCGGGTTTTACACTGTATCGGCAGGATAGAACAGCAGCCTCTAGTAAGATAAGAGGTGGCGATCTATGTATATTTGTAAACAACAGCTGGTGCACGATATCAAAGGAAGTCTCAAGGTTTTGCTCGCCTGACTTAGAGTATCTCATGATAAGCTGTAGACCACACTATCTACCTGGAGAGTTTTCATCTGAATTTTCGTAGCTGTCTACATACCACCACAGACTGATGCTGGCACTAAAACCACACTCAATGAGCTGCATTCCGCCATAAGCAAACAGGAAAATGCTCATCCAGAGGCGGCGCTCCCAGTGGTCGGGGACTTTGATGCGGGGAAACAAATCTGTTTTACAAAATTTCCACCAGAATGTTAAATGTGCAACCAGAGGGAAAAAAACCTCTAGAGCACCTTACTCCACACACAGAGAATAGCTCTGTCTGTGGAGTAAGACAAAGCTCTCCCTCGCCCTCCATTTGGCAAATCTGACTATCATTCTATCCTCCTGATTCCTGCTTACAAGCAAAAATGAAAGCAGGAAGCACCAGATGCTAAGCTACAGGACTGTTTTGCTAGCACAGACTGGAGTATGTTCCGGGATTCAACCAATGGCATTGAGGAGTACACCACATCAGACACTGGCTTCATCAGTAAGTGCATCGATGACGTCGTCCCCACAGTGACTGTACATACATACCCCAACCAGAAGCCATGTATTACAGGCAACATTCGCACTGAGCTAAAGGCTAGAGCTGCCACTTTCAAGGAGTGGGACTCTAACCTGGAAGCTTATAAGAAATCCTGCTATGTCCTTCGACGAACCATCACACAGGAAAAGTGTCAATACAGGACTAAGATCGAATCATACTACACCAGCTACGATGCTCGTCGGATGTGGCAGGGCTGAAAAACTATTACAGACTACAAAGGAAAGCACAGCCGAGAGCTGCCCAGTGACGCAAGCCTACCAGACGAGATAAATTACTTCTATGCTCGCTTCGAGGCAAGTAACACTGAAACATGCATGAGAGCATCCGCTGTTCCAGATGACTGTGTGATCACGCTCTCCGCAGCCAATGTGAGTAAGACCTTTAAACACATCAACATTCACAAGGCCGCAGAGCCAGACTGATTACCAGGACGTGTATTCCGAGGATGCCCTGACCAACTAGCAAGTGTCTTCACTGATATTATCAACCTCTCCTTGTCTGAGTCTGTAATACCAACATGTTTCATGCAGACCACCATAGTCCCTGTGCCCATGAATACTAAGGTAACCTGTCTAAATGACTACCGACCCGGAGCACTCACGTCTGTGGCCATGAGATGCTTTGAAAGGCTGGTCATTGCTCACATCAACACCATTATCCCAGAAACCCTAGACCCACTCCAATTCACATACCGCCATAACAGATCCACAGATGATTCAATCTCTATTGTACTCCACACTGCACTTTCACACCTGGACAAAAGGAACACCTATGTGGGAATGCTATTCATTGTCTACAGCTCAGCTTTCAACACCATAGTGCCCTCAAAGCTCATCACTAAGCGAAGGACCCTGGGACTTAACACCTCCCACTGCAACTGGATCCTGGACTTCCTGACCTGCCACACCCAGGTGGTAGGGTAGGTAACAACACATCCGCCAAGCTGATCCTAAACACAGGGGCCCCTCAGTGGTGCGTGCTCAGTCTCCTCCTGTACTCCCTGTTCACTCATGACTGCATGGACAGTCATGACTCCAACACCATCATTAAGTTTGCCGATGACACAACGGTGGTAGGCCTGATCACCGACAACGACGAGACAGCCTATAGGGAGGAGGTCAGAGACCTGGCCGTGTGGTGCCAGGACATCAACCTCTCCCTCAACATGATCAAGACTGATCATGATCATAGACTGTTCTCTCTGCTACCGCATAGCAAGCGGTACCGTAGCGCCTAGGTCCAAGAGGCTTCTAAACAGCTTCTTCCCCAAGCAATAAGACTACTGAACATCTAATCAAATGGCTACCCAGACTATTTGCATTGCCCCCTTCTTTTACACTGCTGCTACTCTCTTTTATTATCTATGCATTGTCACTTTAATAACTCTACCTACATGTACATATTACCTCAATTACCACAACTAACTGGAGTCCCTGCACATTGACTCTGTACCGGTACCCCCTGTATATTGCCTCGCTATTGTTATTTTGCTGCTGCTCTTTAATTATTTGTTACTTTTATTTCTTATTCTTGTTTTTTTTCTGTATTTTTTTTAAATTGCATTGTTGGTTAGGACTTTTAAGTAATGATTTCACTGTGAGGTGAACCTGTTGTATTCGGCGCATGTGACAAATAAAATGTGATTTGATTTGATATATAATAGTACCGTTATTCCAACGTAATGCAGTCTGCTGCTGCTGAGATGCATTTGTCAGTAGGAAATCAATAGCCAGTGAGTGTATGTGTATGTGTGTTTCAGATTGCATGGGCTATGTAGATGCTGCACAGTGTGTATGTGTGATTGACTGCCTCCACTGAGCTGTGAGTGTGATCTGGCAGACTGAGCTCCCAAGGCCTGCCCCTCCAGCTGTGGGCTTTAACCTTTTACTCCTCTATCTGGGCTGGGCAGGGTGGTCCGCACACATCCACACACACACACACTCCCACACACGCACACACATACACACACACCAACAGCAGGCTCAAAACACAGCATGTGCACATCTTAAGCCCCCAATTAAGGCATTCACTTGGATACAATGTCGTTTGCTAACGCCCTCTCAATCTTCAGTGATGGAATGTGTTGCGGTAGCTAGCTACAGTAAAGGGATTCTGGTCTCACACGTCTGACAACCCCCTGGGCTGGAGGAGACTAGCAAAGGAGTCTGTGAGGGAGCCTTAGACCACAGACTGGAGCTCTTTTACAAACCCCAGCACATTGACATTGACGTGAACACTGAAATCTTGATTGATGTAATATGCAAATAAATAGATGTGTGACATTAGGTTAAAGATTATTTTGATTCTGAATGAGTGGTTTTGACAATTCTAGTCTTGGACTTTTCCACTCTCTCCCTCCTACCACCCTCCTTTCTCTCTGCTACCTGCTCATGCTGCTCAAATGGGTGTGTGAAATGTGAAATATGTAGGCATATATTATAGGCATATATGTTATTAGCTTATATATTACAGAATAATAACACAGTAGCACAAAGAACATGCCTTCCTTTGTTAGCGTAAGGACTCCTAATGCTAAACAATGAGGCTCTCTGTCTGGTTCTGAAGTGAATGTGAAGGTATGTAATAACTGTGTGAGAGTAGGGCTAAGTGAGTGGAAGGAGAGAGAGAGAGAGAGAGAGAGCGAGAGACGCACTGAAAGAGTGGAGGCGTGGGGTCCATCTACAGCAGACACAGTACATGGATCAAGCCATAACAGGCAAGGGGATCCAGTTGCTGCAAAATCACAGGCCACTGAAGTAAATCAAGACCTACACATCTCTAAGAGAGAAAGCGAGTGTGTGTGTGTGTGTGGGCTGCAATGGTATAGCACCTCCCTCTCTCTCTAGATATTTTGTATTTCATTAGCAGGCCTGCTGTGAGCTCTGCTCTTTTGGCTTGTCTCCTCAAATATCAGCGTGACTCCGCCAGGGACCATTTCTAATGATTCTCATGGATGGCAGCATATCCAAATATACTTCACATCCAGTCCCATTGAAATGTATGGAAGCTGCACCACAATAGTGTTCTCTCTGTTTCTAAGTGGGATGGCTGCAGATGATGGTTTTTAATATAATCAATGTTTGTGTGTGTCCGTGTGTGTGTGTCCGTGTGTGTGTGTCCGTGTGTGTGTCCGTGTGTGTGTGTCCGTGTGTGTGTCCGTGTGTGTGTGTGTGTGTGTGTGTGTGTGTGTGTGTGTGTGTGTGTGTGTGTGTGTGTGTGCGTGCAAGCGTGCCTGTGTGTGTGTGTGCGTACGCGTGTGTGTGTGCGTGCGTGTGTGTGTGTGTGTGTCCGTGTTTGTGTGTGAATCAGAAGTCTGGAAATGGATTGGTCCAGGAGCTGATACTTGAGACTGGGCTGGTGAGGCAGGCAGGCAGGTGCGGAGGATAATCTTATTTAAAGCATGTCAAGGATTGTGCATCATTTCCTCATTACCCCCATCCTCCGTCATTTTAAAGGCATATTTCACTTTACAAGGGGAGGGAGTGTGTGTTCGTGCGTGTGTCTGTCTCTGTGTGAGTGGAGACTGTGTTTATCAGCTTGAGGAAGTAAAAATCATTGCACACTCTCTCCTCTCTTTCTTTCTTTCCCTCACTCGGTCTCTCTCCCCTCTCCTTCTTCTCTTTCTCTCTGGACAGGTACAGCTGTCACAGTGTCACTTTTCCCATCTATAATTGAGGAGTGCACAAAGCCCTGAAACTGTGTCATCCACTTCCAGGGCTCCTGTTGAATAATAAGGCAGAACCAATGGGGACTGTAGGATAGGGGGGATCTGCACATGCAGCTGCCTGTCCCGTGTCACTGGGTTGAGTAATCAGTCCCAGGTCCCCAACCCCGCCCTAGGACTCATATTCCCCTGGTCCTGTTGCTCCAGATATGTTATGTATGGTCAGACCTGGCCTCAGTGGTCAGCTGTGTTGTGACTCGTGTGTCTGTCTGGGGGTCATATGGTTGGAGTGTCTGGATGGAACATAAAAGAAGTCAGGCAGTTGGGAAAGTAACCGAAAGGTCCCTGGTTTGAACCCCCGAGCCAACTACTGTAGGTGAAAAATCTGGTGATATGCCCTTGAGCAAGGCACTTAACCTTAATTTCTCCTGTAAGTCGCTCTTGATAAGAGCGTCTGCTAAATGACTCAAATGTAAAAATTTAAATTGAACAGCAGAACTCATCTGGGCCTACTGTTACAATGTGGTTATGGGGTGGTGCTTGGTGGTGAAGTTGAATTGGGTCAAGTTGATATTGAAATGAACAAAGCTTTGACTTAACCATTCTTAATACCGCTGGCAAAATTGTTATTAAAATATCTGACATTTACTTTAATTATATTATATGGTTATATTACTTACTGCTATTAACTCTTTGGTGCTCTAAGCATTTGCTAAAAGGACATTGTTTGATTATTAAAATCTACTTGCCTTTATTCAAACCAACTGTTAATTAGTGAACTAGGCCTCCTGAGTTGAGCAGTGGTGTAAGGAATTGCATCACAGTGCTAGTTGTTCCACTAGAGATCCTGATTCAAGTCCAGGCTCTGTCTCAGTGCTAGTTGTGCCACTAGAGATCCTGATTCAAGTCCAGGCTCTGTCTCAGTGCTAGTTGTGCCACTAGAGATCCTGATTCAAGTCCAGGCTCTGTCTCAGTGCTAGTTGTGCCACTAGAGATCCTGATTCAAGTCCAGGCTCTGTCTCAGTGCTAGTTGTGCCACTAGAGATCCTGATTCAAGTCCAGGCTCTGTCTCAGTGCTTGTTGTGCCACTAGAGATCCTGATTCAAGTCCAGGCTCTGTCGAATCCGGCCGCAACCGGGAGACCCATTGGCCCAGCGTCGTCCGGGTTAGGGGAGGGTTTGGCCGGCAGGGATGTTCTTGTCCCATCTCGCACTAGCGACTCCAGTGGCGGGCCGGGTGCAATGCACGCTGACACGGTCGCCAGGTGTATTGTGTTTCCTCCGACACATTAGTGCGGCTGGCTTCCGGGTTAAGCGGGCGCTGTGTCAAGAAGCAGTGCAGCTTGGCTGGGTTGTGTTTCAGGGAGGACGTACGGCTCTTGACCCTCGCCTCTCCCAAGTCCGTACAGTAATTGCAGCGATGGGACAAGACTGTAACTACCAATTGGATTGGGGAGAAAAATATAGCGAACTAACGCTACTAGCTCTAAGATTAATTAACCACTGTGAGGTACATTATCAGGTGGGTTCATTCTCTCCCCCTTACCCTCTCTCTCTGTCTCTGTCTTTCTCTCTGTCTCTATTCCCCCTTTCTCTCTCTTTCCCTCCCTCTCTCTCTCTCTCACTTTCTCTCCTCTTTTCCCCCAATCTCTCCTTTCCCCCTCTCTCCCCTCTCTTTATCTCTCCCCTCTTTCTCACTCTCTACCTTTCTCTGCCTTATGTTTTCTATTCCCTCCCTCCCTCTCTCCTCCTCTCTTTTCTGATGGCAGGCCCTCAGCTCCACCTCAGTGTCAAGAATCAAAGCAGGCGGAGAAGTCCCAGGGAGCTGTGCGGTGGCATGTGTGTGACTGTGTGTGTGTCTGCATGTGGTGTGCGGGGAGACTGAGCCATCCATCCCCCTCCCCTGTCTTTGCATAATTAACCAACACCCTAGATAGAGGAGCCCTGATAATAATACCAGTCAACCCAGGTAATTATCACACATTAATGTGTGCCTTTAGAAAGTCTTTAAAAGACAAGTCACAGTGCAAAGACAGGAAAGACTAAGCAGATTAAAGTGCCTTTACTTGAAATACAATATTGAACCACATCAGTAGAGTAGAAAATGCTTATGAAAAACCTTTGGGTGTTACCGACAATTTTCTATATGATAAAAAAAACACAGAATGTTCAGTCCTTACACATGAAGGTATGGTGTTTTCAAAGCACAGTAATCGGAGAGATGTAATTACTATGTAGTAGCTCAGCCAGGTCGTTTAAGATTGACTTCGAAATTGGACTTTGATCAATGTCCTGAGGCCAGAAGTAGGCTTGGGTTTTGCCAGGGCATTATGTCCGGGGGTGGTGGATGGACTTAATCCCATGTCTCTGGATCAGAAGGTTGCGTGTTTGATCCCAGTCGTGAACACTAGTTTTATTATTTTTGGTTTTAGCCCTATCCCAAACTTCGAAATTTGATGTGTGAAAGAAAGTTTCATGTTTGTTTGATGGTTTAAGCAATAACCAAAATAACCATAAAATGTAACAATAATTATCGCACAGAAAAATTGTATGTTTGTGCTTTTCTAATAATCAATTCGATTGGGTTCATGCAAGTGACTGATTGATCGGGCCTTGGAGGAATCCTCACTATCAGTATAAGCAATTTGGCAGTACGCCCAGAACATTGTTTTGAGAACCGAAAGGGGTGTCTCAGTTTCAAGGTCTCAGCTTGGAGATAAGAAGCCTTGTGAGGTATTGGCCAGTCACATGCATGAACCAAACGTTAATGATGAATACATTATGAATAATGAATAAGCTAAATCATGCAAATATAACTTGTTGGAACCTCTCCAGGTTGCTGATAATAAAGAATTATTCATTTAATATTGACTTCAGGTGTCTCTGGTGGTAATTTCCAGGACAGATGTTTGGAGAATGTGGATGAACGTATAATTCTGCAGTGAGATTGTAAAAGCTTGTTGAGTACTTTGTGAAAAATCTCCACTTCACATGCGTTTGGCCAGGACATCCAAGCTCTTGGCTGGGAGTGGATTTCCTCCATAACATGTGATGTCATGGTACCCTGAACAGGGGTCCTGGTGGAAATATAATACATCCAATGCAAGAAGGACCCAGTGGTGGAGAGTTATCAGTGTGAAATAGGGGAAGAAGAGGAGGAGAGGAGGAAGGGAGGAAAGGGATCTCATGTTAAGATATATCTAGCTCTCCTCTCTGTCATAACTCATGGAACCATAAAGCGGTGTCACACACCAGGATTCAAAGGAGAGCGTGGCATAAGGTGTTTTACGACCATGACTAGAACTCACCGGAAGACAGACCACTGTTCCTCAATGTCACTTTAATGGCGTGTTGGACACTGTTTTTTTTAAGTACTTTTTGTTGTTGTTGGTGTGTGTTTTGAATGTGTTTTTTTTTTTATCTCAACCTAGCAAAACTGCCATAATCTGGTTTGTGTTGAGGTCCTTCCAATCTGCTTTTCTTCATTCGCGGTGACATGGGAAGTTGAGATACTGTCTGTAGGTGAAAAGAGGGTCAATATGGTTTCTTCGACAGCAGAGATGACTGAATGTCTGTATCCATAACATCCACATTACAAGTGTTGGGGAAGAAGTTAAGCTACACTAAATAAATCATATATTTACTTAAAAATATGTAGTTAACTTAACTACAGTTACATTGAAAAAGCAGTTTACTACATCCACTAGGCCTACAAATGCTCCCCAGCACTGCACATTACTGACATAACTGAGGTTATCCAACCATGTGACTGCTTTTAGAGTCA
The DNA here is from genome assembly GCF_057628025.1 of Oncorhynchus mykiss. Lineage (NCBI taxonomy): Eukaryota > Metazoa > Chordata > Actinopteri > Salmoniformes > Salmonidae > Oncorhynchus > Oncorhynchus mykiss. Next base: position 34,295,108 of record NC_143033.1, on the reverse strand, counting down.
GTAGTGTGTCCCTGTGTTTTTAATGTTATGCGTAGTATTAGTATTACAGTTTTTTTTTCGATTGCTAAACGACAGTGGGCACAACTGGAGTCACATGTGCAAAACTCTAACTACAGTCTGCACTACCAACAGTCACCTGAGCTAAACAGTTCACATCACCTGCAAAACTCATTCCAAGCAACACAACTCTTAACACATGGCTCAAAACACGCTCAGTGCAGCCAAACACTACTCACAACCCTCACTGAGATAACACACACTGTCAATCAGAACACACTGAGAGTAAAAACACTAGCATCAAACACCAATACAGAAAATACAAACTTTTCATCTTTACAGTTTGAACAATGTCAGTGACTTCATACAAAGTAATATTTTCTTAAAAGAAAATAGTAACATTCTTTCACATGATTTATTAAAATTTTTAGAACATAACAATTCTTTAAGGTAAATTAAAATTAGCAGTTTGCTTCAATAGTCTGTAGTAATTTACGGAATTACAGTAATGAGAAAAAAAGGTAGAAACTAAAAGTACATACTGTAATTCGAACAAATAATTGAGGGGCTAATCCTGCCTCTCTCTAGCATCAGGCCACAGGTTTTCTTCAACATCACATCTAATGTTTTCTCTTGCCATGCACCTGGGGAAGAACCTTCTGGAGTGCCTTATCCATCCCTGGCAGTCCTCTGGACTTGTGTCCTCACATCCGGCACGCATGGCTTCCAAAAGAGACATTTGGTCATGTGGGTGGTGACCAAACACTTTCCACCTCCAGGCAGAGAAAAACTCCTCTATTTGGTTGAGGAAGGGTGAATATGCAGGCAGGTACAAAACCATAAATCTGTGATGTGCTGCAAACCAATCTGTGACAGCTGCAGAGTGGTGAAAAACAACGTTATCGCAAACTATGACAAAACCTGGGGGTTTCTTACTGGCTCCCCCTGTTCTGCTGGCACTAGCTGAGCATAGAGCTGTTCTAAGAAAGCTATAAGCCTTCCGGTGTTGTATGGGCCAATGAGTGGTGTGTTGAGAAGCAAACCATCATTGGCCATTGCAGCACACATGGTGATATTTCCCCCCCTTTGGCCTGGAACCACCACAGTGGCCCTTTGACCTATAACATTCCTTCCTCTGCGCCGTGTTTTGGCAAGCTTAAATCCAGCTTCATCGATAAATACAAATGAATGTGGTCTTTCCAGTGCTTCCACCTCCATTACTCTCTGAAAAACAGTAAGTGCACAGTTTTACTGTAGAAATGCTAGTGTTTTTTTTTACTGTAATTATTTTGTATAGCTGTGTACGTAACCTCAGACGTCTTACCTGGACATATTGGTATCTTTGCTCTTTTACCCGTTCACTGTTTCTCTCGAGCGGTACAGTGTATAACTGTTTCATTGTAACTTGGTGTTTCTTTAGGACTCGAGCAATAGTTGTTGTGCTGACAGAATTAACATTTTCAAATATATCATTATCAGCCAGCACTCTATCTTGAATCTCCCGCAGTTTTATTGCATTGTTGACAACAACCATGTCAACAATAGCATTTTCCTGCGCATCTGAAAATATTTTTCCTCTTCCCCCTGTTGGGGGCAGCCTTTGGGTCCTGTTGTAAAAATATATTTTACAGTCAAACTTACTGTAATATATATCTGTGTAAATATTCTATAATTGCAATACAAAATAGATTCCTGTAATGTTTTCGTTTACTGTAAGGATGTAACTCTCACCTGTTTGCATGATGGAAAATTCGCATTACAGATGCCACTGTGGATCTTTGCAGATTGGGTTGCACCCTCAACCCTGCCTCTCTCAATGAGAGACCATGGTTCACGACATGGTCTATAAGTGTAGCCCTTATTTCATCTGAAATAACAGTCTTCTTTGTCTTCCTCCACGCATCTGCCCTCTCCCTGCCACCCTTCTCCCTCCACGAACCCATCTTCCTTGTTCCATTTCCAAAATGAGTCTTTCTGAGCTCTACCTATATATACTGTAATATGTGTGTGTGTTCACTAACAAGTCTAAAACAAGACACCTGCTTAGCCTTTCAGCTGAAATTGCAATCAGCAGTGTTTGAAAGGCACAAGGCTGAAATCTATTCCGTTGTGAATGTGTGGTTCACAGTTTTGACAGCAGTGTGTTAGCATTTGAACAAAGTGCTGTAAATCCACAGTGTTGTGCAGGTTGTGGTTAAAGTCATGGGATAAGTGTGTAGAGTTTTGAAAACTGTGTTCAAGCAATGAAAAACAAACTAGAGTTTGGTCCACATGAACTGCTGTTGTGCAGACTGTGGTTAGAGTTTTGCACATGTGACTCCAGTTGTGTCCACTGTCGTTTAGCAATCGAAAAAAACTGTAGTAGTAGTATTTTTTTGAAGGTTCTGCTTTGACTGTCACTTGTCAGCTTTGCTGCAGGGTTAATCAAGTCGGTATTGTATAAGATAATACGTTCCCAATGACTTTAAATAAAGATAAAAAATCAAATTATACATGTCAATGTATGCTTTACAGTACCTTCTATATGTGAATCCATATTTCTTATTGTGTAAACCTGAATGTGGAATAATAACAATTCAGAGCTGAGTGGTGCCAGGCAGGCAGGCTCTAT